>NC_140957.1:29139012-29354012 GCF_014529385.1 Adiantum capillus-veneris
TCTCTCTCTCTCTCTCTCTCTCTCTGTGATTCATGGTTAATAATGTGGATAACGACCTCTGCATTTGCATGTCATGCATGTCCTCCAATCAAGATAGCCCCAAGTCGACGTTAGGCGAGCTTTTTTTCTTTTTCTCAAACTTTTTAAAGAAATACATACTTCCAAAATTTTCTAAAACATATCATTATTGATTTTGAGAAAAGCCCCTTGAAAAGATAAAGCCAAATATATATATTCAAAAATTACATTTTCATTAAAAAAAATCACCAAAATCCTTCCTTTTGTGTTATATCTTCAAAAAATAAATTTGCATTAAATAACAAAATCTCCACTAAAGTTATCCCCTTTTTGTTATTTGCAATCAAACTTTAACATTTATTTTATGTAGATTAGAAAGTCTCTTAACTTTACATGTAACATTTAATGGCCTAGTAACTTGTGTGTAGCGGACAATAGCATGAACATAGTGAGCATTTCATTAAAATAGATTCCTAATGATAATAGCAAGAGTGCTTGGGTGGAGACAGCAACAAAAAGTATAACACCTAGTTAGATAGCATGAACAATACTTCAAAAGAGAGAGAAATTAAGCTATTAACAATAGTTGAGGACCTTATTTACATGGAGCCGGTCCCCCCTCCAAAAGGCTTTGTATTATGGTTTCTCCCATCAAGAGAGACATTTTACAATACAATTCTTTGTGTTCCTTCAATACTAGCCAGTGCAATGAAAATAGAAACTTCAAGCACTAAGCAAAACACTTATTAAACACAACATCAATTCCCCCACAGTTTCAGACCCAAGACCTCACACACCTTCAAAGATGGTGAGAGCTAGCGGGGTATAAGAGTAGATTGAGAGGAAGAAGGAGTAGTCTTATGAGAAAGATGTACACCTCCTCACATAATCACTCATATTAGCATAGCTTAGCTTAGTAATTAGCATGGTAGAGGAGATGGGAATGCATTGAAGCTTGGCTCTTGGTTGGATTTTCATCACAAAGCCAAGAGTTGTTGGTGTAGGCCTCCCTTCTTACAAGCTTGGAGTAGGTGATAAGCTTTCCATTAAAGCTTGAGAAGGAGAGAGAGAGTCTTCTTACTCCACCCATGGACTAGTGTGAGTGTGTATGCAATAATGCCTTGAGAAAATCAGCCCCCTCTCTCTCTTGGTCGACCCCTCTTGCTACTTGCTCATGCTCACACCCTATTGGACCTCTCCAGGCTTAGCCAATGGAATTTCAAGAGCATAAGTGATAGCCTTCTAACATGTGTCCCCCTTTCCCCTTTTGTGAGAGCTTTAGGTAAATTAATTAATGCAACTAAACTCTCATTGGACTCCTTTGTCTCCTGGCCAATAGGAATCAGGCAAGCCATTGGGTTGCTGAATGCTCATTGGACCCCTAGGGAGATTGTACAATAGTCTTCTAGAGAGATTAATTCCTATTGGTTCTTTTATTAAGTGTTTTTAAATTAATTAAACTAAATTTACTCTAGCCTAATTCTCATTGGTCCACCTCCATGGCCATCCAATAGGATTTGAGTACACCTTATGGGCATCTGGGCCAGGGAGTTGACATGTGTCCCTCTTTCCCTTTGTGTAAAGGAAGCTTGTGAGTGTGTGTGTGTGTTTCTCTCTCATCTCCTACTTCTAGGGTTCGCCCCCTCCTATGTAGGGATGCATGAAGACTTTTTGAGCACACACAAAGCATCCAATATTCCTAGGCTTTTGACCTTTAAACACAACCTTTGAATTTTGGAACCTTAGCATTTTGGAAGTATTAATGGGCTGAACCTTAGGGTCCTTTAAGCCCATTTTTGCACCTTGCTCTTTTGAAGATGGTCCCCCCTTTGGATCCCTATTTTCCCTTCTTTGGATCCCTACTGTGGGTGGCCGGTCTGCCAACTTAACCAATATTCTAGCCTTTTCTCCCCTGGCACTTCCCCATATTAAATGATCAGTTTAACATAAGAAAATCATTTGGGAGAATTAGATATTAGTTATTATGACATTACCTCTCTCTTGGAATCATAGTCGTCCTCGAAGGTGGGGTAGACAAGATAAAGCATATTCATTAGTCCTTCTTCTAGCGGGTAGAGGATCCCTATGTTACCCTACGACATCTTTCCAGAATGGATGACTAGTCCATTTGGCGCTTGAGAGCCTAAGCTGCCCCAAGCATGTCTGCACATTAGTTCTATCAATCTTCTCGAGTAGAGTGACAAGATCTACTTGGTGTTTGGGAGACATTGTCTCCGCAAACTTGATCTAAGCATGCATACTACATTTTTGTGCACAATGAATAAAAAGAGAGTCTTATAAGACAAAAAATTTGTTCATGTTGGGGGTTCCATCATTGCAATAGCTTCAACGATCAACAAAATTATCAATTCAGAGGGATGAGCTACCCGGCTAGGGCATGGAAACACTCACACGGTTAGTGAGATAATCATGGCAACACAACTGGTTAACTCTACAAGGTGAGCTTCTCAGCCTATGGAGGAGCTAAGCCACAATGAAGGGCAATCTCCATATCCACTTCTCTTCACCTCTAATCAATCCAAACACACACACTACGATTGCAAGACGCACACAACACTAATCCTATCATGCAACACACTACTCGCAAGCACACACACATAGATATATTGAGCACCACACTCCAATTAAACCTACATGCACACACAAGCAAAAGAGGGCAATCGCACAAGATTAGAGAGGGATTAACCATAATTAGTTAAGATCTAGTTAATCTAAGCATCATAGGTAATCATAAGAAGTATGAGAGAGGCATAGTAAGAGAGAATGAATCATTGATTAGTGTTAATCAAGTTTCATGAGCAAGGAGAAGCTCAAGGACTCCATAGCCACACACCTCAAGAGCTCTCACCAAAGAGTGCTCTCAACAAATGACTTGAGAACCCTAATTTCTTTTACACACTGGCTTATATACCTAGGGTAAAAATATGCTATGTCCGGCCGTCCAAGGCCTTTAGGGCTCACCACTTACTGAACCTGCAACCTAGGCACAATAAGTGACCTATTCTTTACAACTTGGGACCCCCATTGAGCCCGTAACACATTAGAAATATTACAATGGCTTGAAATAATACGAGAATTTACAATACGTGACTATTTTGAAAAAAACGTGAAAAATATGTAACTCCAATCTTTACTGCTTCTTCACTTTGATGTTCGATGTGCATCTGTACGTCTTCGATCTTAGCAGCTTTTGTTAACTGACGTGACTCAGTTAACATTCCCCCCTTCCTATTTTAGTGCCCATCCTCGGACACTGTGGAAAAGTGGCCGTGGAGGCAATGAAGGTTTTGATTGGTTGTTGATGGGCTTATTGTCTTCATTTTGTCATTGGATTTGTTGATGAGGTTCAATTTGCTGCAACATCTTCTTGGCTGAATATGTCTTTTATGAGAGATGATGTTGCATTTGTCTGTTGTAATAGCATAATGATGAGGCTGATGTTTATTTATGAAAAGTATGTACAAGGGAAGCAGAATAATGAGGTTCTAAATTAAGGTCTAATACTTGGATGACCAAAGGGAAAACCCCGGTGGGAAAAAAATTGCCTTTGGGATACATGCATTATTGGAGTACTTATTAGCATGAGAAATATTAATGAAGTACTCAAGGGATTATTTGCTGATAGATGGAATAAAAAATGCAGCAAATATGAGAGGGTGGCATGATGGAACATTGCTTTTGTCTGTTGTAGTCCACTCAAGGTGCATAGGTGGAAGCAAAAATAGTGTCTAATGCATATGTCCAATGGTGAGACATCCAATTTATGCATACACAGAAATGCATGGAAAACAATATGTTGTGCAAGAAAGATTTTGAGGGGTTATTCAAAAGATGGTGTAGCTATAAAAGCATATGACATGGCTTTGCAAGCTGGCACCCCTTTAAGAATGGTTTTCGTTGATGAGGATATGGGATCTCATCTTATTATGCAATGTGCGTGAGTGTTGGACTCCACGACACTCCACCAATTGTAAGTTAATAGACTTTGACTCTTATGCTCATCTCATCTAGCATGAGCAACATGACTTTAGATATGCTCAACTCTTCCAGCTTGAGCGTAAGCATAATAACTACGACTCTTAGCATAGAGTTTATTATGACTGGAAGCTTTGGGACTAATGCTTTGCTCATTTCATGGCTCAACAGCCCGACTCTGACTATGCCAAAGAGTATTTTTTGCACCCCGATGACTTGACTTTTTACATTCTTGAGCTTACTACAAACATTTCTTCAGGTAAAAGTAAGATTGAATCCTCAAAAAGAGGATTAGTGAAGGACCAAGTTGGCATTGAAGGTTTCTTTTGCCATATCTGTTTTATCATCTTTGAATTTGCATTCACGTTGGTTGGGTTGTTCTTCTTTGACTGTGAAGACTCCATTGTCCGTTTGATTCTTCAATTGGGCCTGTTTATAGGAGTCTTTGATGTTGTTGTAGGCCTCTGTTGGCTATCGGCATTTGGATTTTGGCCAGGAGCATTGGAAGACTTAGGAATCCAAATCTCTTGATGACCTTTGTATCTCCATTGTTGACTTTGCTGAGCTATAGGTCTTGTTGAGTTCTTGGGATCTTCATGCAGGTATGGTGTAGTTGCAGTTGGCTTGTGGTTGAGTGGTAGCCAAATCTTTATATAACCTGTGTAAAATCCTTGTCTAAGAGGAAGATTCCTTGAGATCCGTCTTTGTTCTGTATCCTCTTGAGAGTTATGGTTGACTTTAGCATCTTTCAATGTTGTTATGTTGTATACCTACTTCTTAGGTATCCTAGGATATTGTCGAAGTTGATACCTTGTGGGCCTTCTTACTTGGGAGGGACTTGAAGTTACTTCATATGCTCTTACCTTCGGTTTTGGCACCCATATTTGTCTATTACCTCCATAGTACTCCTGTTCCTTTAAGCTCCATTGTGATGCTATCCATCCCATGTGTTTGTTTTTCTGTGTTGATTTCCCTTAATCCAAACCGGATCATTGACTTTGATTAAACTGCTTTGAAAAAACACTTGATTGAATTTCCTTTGCTTTCTTGAGTACTTTGGTTGAAATATCTTTGATTTTCTGGGTGTCTCCTTAGAGGTTTCAGTTGGGTCAACAATTGACTTGAAGTTTTGAAAGCTTGACTTGCTTGAAGAATCTGATCAATTAGGGTTCTTTGACGTAAAGGTATATGTTGTCACCTCTTCTTTGCTAATTGGTGGAGGGTCTACTTTGGCTTTACCTCGTCTGCAACATTTTTCTTCTTTACCTCTGGTCTCGGTGGAATTCTTTGCTCAATAGCTTTCGTGGTTGCTTTTTGCTCTGTTTAATCTACACTTACTATTGTCTGATTTGCTAAGCTCTTCTGAATTTTTGTTTGATGGAGATGGATCATCTTCAATAAGATCTGCTTTGATATCAGTCTCCATTTTAACTGTGCTTGAGGACTTTTTGCTGTCGTTCATGGGTGACCAGTCTTGGTCTTCATTATTTGTTGTCTGTGATGACCCCATCATGTTTGCATTCTGTATCTCTAACATCTTCTAGGCCATTGGCATTCCCATTATGATGTTGTCTGGCATATATTTTGCTGTGATCACATGGAATTGAGCTATGATGATCTGTGAACTTACTTCAATGGGGGTGGAGATGATTCCCCAGCATTCCACTCGTTTGTCTCCAAATATGCTCACAAATTCAGGAGCATCTTCCAGTTGTGGTTGACCACATCTTTTCCAAGTGCGAAAAAACATGAGGTTCTTGTCTAGTTGAAAATCTAGCTTTACTTCACTTGACAACTTTTCTTCGTTCTCACCAACAATGTTGCACTTGATCTTCTCATGATTTCTTTTTGTAGTGATTGATTTTGCTGTGGCAGTGTCCTTTGGTTCAGCTTTTTCTGCATTTTCTTTGCTTTGATCACTTGCTTCAATTGATGTCGACTCATATGACTGTGATAATGCATGTTTTTGCAATTGTTGAGCATTGTCCTCCTGCATCTGAGTAACCTTTGATCTTAGAAGATCCATTGTACTTTCTGGCAGAATATGTCTCTTCGAAGGAGATTTCGGTGGTGACCTTTATGTAGCCTTCTGGACTTTAGCTTCCATTGACTTTGAATTTTTTGTCACCTGTTCTGGTAGCTTGAGGCTTTGCACCATCTTTAGATAGTCTTTGGCTTCAGTCGAGCCATCTGTATGGGTTTGTACAAGGTTTTGATCTTGCTGATATTCATTACCATGTGCATCTTGATATGCATATGTGAGCTTGATCACATGTAACTGTTTGAACACTATTGGCTTTGTCGGTTTTTGACTTTGATTTGTAAAGATCATCTGAAACTTTTGTCCCTGATGATCTTCATAGAAGCATTTGTCTGCAGATTCTGAGGGAACCTTGGTCAATTGGAAACTTCCAACAACCATATGATCTTTCAATGGTTTCTGCTTTGAAGAGTTCTGTTGACTACAAGCTCTAGGGCTTCGAACTGCTGTAGCATTTCTTGGTATAAGAGCTGAGCTTGATGGATTTACAGCTCCCCCCTTCCTAGGGTGATCACTATAGCCTGCTTCATTATAAGATTTCAAAACTGTTTGGCTCTGATTTGAGACTATGAAGGTACACTTTGTCTAGCACTATTAATGTTTGGCAACATGACAAATTATTCCCCAAGTCATGCTGTATCTTTGCCCTGATATTGTCTATCCCATGGGTCTCCTATGATATGAACTTCTCTGGTTTCAGGACCCAATGCATCATAGATGCTAGGCTCTCGTCTATATCTATGTAACATTTAATGGTCTAAAAACTTATGTGTAGCGGAAATTAGCATGAACATAGTGGGCATTTCATTATAATAGATTCCTAATGAGAATTACAAGAGTGCTTGGGTGGAGCGAGCAACATAAAGCATAACACCTAGTTAGATAGCATCAACAATACTTTTAAAAGAGAGAGAAATTAAGCTATTGACAACAGTCTAGGACCGGATTTGCATGGAGCCGGTCCCCCATCCAAAAGGCTTTGCATTATGGTTTCTCCCATCAAGAGAGACATTGTACAATACAATTCTTTGTGTTCCTTCAAGACTAGCTAGTGCAATGAAGATGAAAGCTTCATGCACTAAGCAAAACACTTAGTAAACACAACTTTAATTATCCCCGTTCTCAGACCCAAGACCTCACACACCTTCGAAGATGGTGAGAGCTAGCAGGGTATGAGAGTAGATTGAGAGGAAGAAGGAGTATCTTACGAGAAAGATGTACATCTCCTCACATAATCACTCATATTAGCATAGCTTTAGCTTAGTAATTAGCTTGGTAGAGGAGATGAGCATGCATAGAAGCTTGGCTCTTGATTGGATTTTCATCCACAAGCCAAGAGTGTGTCGATGTAGGATTCTATCTCACAAGCTTGGAGTAGGTGATGAGCTCTCCATTAAAGCTTGGGAAGAGATAGTCTTCTCTTTCTTCACACATGAGATTGTGTGAGTGTGTGTGTGATAATGCCTTGCAAAAATCAGCCCCCTCTCTCTCTCTTGGGCGAGCCCTCTTGCTCTTTGCTCTTGTAGGCTCCCCATTGGACCTCCCTAAGTCAAGCCAATGGTTATTAAGCAGCATAAGTGATAGCCTTCTGACATGTGTCCCCCTTTCCCCTTTTGTGAGAGCTTTATGTAATTTAATAATTAAACTAAACTCTCATTGGACCCCTTTGCCTCCTGGCCAATAGGAATCAGGCAAGCCATTGGGCTCCTGAATGCTCATTGGACCCCTTGGGAGACTGTCCAATAGTCTTCTAGGAGACTTAATTCTCATTGGTTCTTTTATTAAGTGTTTTTTAAATTAATTAAACTAGATTTACTCTAACCTAATTCTCATTGGTCCACCTCCAAGGCCATCCAATAGGAATTGGGCACACCTTGTGGGGATCTGGGCTAGGGAGCTGACATGTGTCCCTAATACCCTTTGTGTAAAGGGAGCCTGTGTGTGTGACTTTCTCTCTCATCCCCTAGAAGAAGGGCTCGCCCCCTCCCATGTAGGGATATGCTAAGACTTTTTAGTTACACATAAAGCATCCAATTTCCCCTAGGGTTGACCTTTGGACACAACCTTTGAATTTTGGAACCTTAGCATTTTGGAAGTCTTAATGGGCTGAACCTTAGGGTCTTTTTAGCCCATTGTTGCACATGGCTCTTTTGCAGATGGCCCCCCCTTTGGATCCCTATTTTCCCTCCTTTGGATCCCTACTATGGTCGGTCTGGTAGCTTAACCAATATTCTAGCTTTTTCTCCCCTGGCACTTTTCCACATTAAATGATCATTTTAATATGAGAAAATCATTTAGGAGAATTAGATATTGATTATTATGACATTACCTCTCTCTTGAAATCATAGTCGTCCTCGACTATGGTGTAGAGAAGATAAAGCATATTCATCAGTCCTTTTCTTAGCGGGTAGAGGATCCCTATGTTACCCTACGACATCATTCCACAATGGAAGACTAGTCCATTTGGCGCTTGAGAGCCTGAGGCTGCCGCAAGCATGTCTGCAAATTAGTCCTATCAGTCTTCCATAGTAGAGTGACAAGCTCTACTTGGTGTTTGGCAGACGTCGTCTCCCCAAACTTGATCTAAGCATGCATACTACTTCATTTTTGTGCACAATAAAGAAAAAGAGAGTCTTATAAGACAAAAAAAACTTTGTTCATTTTTAACATTTTGTACATTTGCTTACTCTTGGGAAGCATTGTAAGCATTGACAAGGTTTAGGTTATCCTTTAATTGTATGCCTTGCATCCATCTAGCATCTTCAAAAGGATAATTCTTAAACTTAATAAGATATCGTCGGATAGTCTTACCGCCTCTTAATACCTTGTCTTGATGTCGGAGAATGGACTCGGGCTGCAGCACCTCTTGGTCCTCAATCTCCGGTGGGTCTTCAATAGCTGGTTCTTGAGGTGGCTCTCCTTTGTAAGGCTTTAATAGGCTCACATAGAAAGCATTGTGTATGAGCCAATGATTGGGCAACTTGAATTGATAGGCCATCTCATTGATTTGCCTAAGAATATGGAAGGGACCATAGTACCTTTTTGCTAGTTTAGCATAGTACTTTTGATGGCCAGTAGGATTCTTGCCCGTCGTTTGCCTTAATTGAGCCTTGGGAAACTTTAACAAGACCCAATCCTTTTATTTAAAGGCTTGGGCTCTTCTGTGCTTGTCAGCAGTAGCCTTTTGCCTTTGCTGTGAGATAGAGATATCATCCTTAATCTTTTGAAAAGATTCGTGTAGGTCTCGGCTATACTCATCTGCAGCGAAGATCTTCCCATGTACCTTAAGTAGCAAGGGACTTTTTGATCTTCCCTCAATTACCTCGAAAGGTTCTTTTCTCGTGGAAGTATGTACAATGTTATTGTAAGGATACTCCACTAAGAGTAAGTACTTCTCCCATTGGGATCTTTGATCTACTTCCGTTACATAGGCTTTTAGTAGATTGAGAATGGTTAGGTTAGCTATTTCACTTTGGCCATCCGTTTGTGGATGATAGGCCGAAGAGAAGTTTAACCTTGTTCCAAAATTCTCAAAGAGACCCTTCCAGAAATTACTGGTCATTCTAGGATGTCTATCCGACACTATAGACATTGGCAAGCCATGGTACTTGAAAATTTGTGAAATGAAGAGGGTTGCCATTTGATGGGCTTTGATAGTCTTTTTGACAGGTATAAAATGAGCTTGTTTACTGAACCTGTCTATTATCGTCCATATTCCCGTGGATAGACTTAGGCAATCAAAAGATAAAATCCATGGATATGCTCTCCCATGGTGAATTAGGGATTGGCAAGGGTTGAAGCAATCCAAGTTGCTTCCCCCTATCAAATTTTGTCTTTTGGTAAACCACACATTTAGAAACATACTCTTGTATGTTCACTTTCATGGTAGGCCAATAGAAATATGTTTCAATTCCCTTTAAGGTAGACTAAATCCCTCTATGCCCCGCATACGGTGGAGCATGAGATTCATACATTACTTTCTCACGTAGTGAGTTAGTAACGCATAGTCTATTTCCATAGAGAAGATAACCATCTTGTAAAGTAAATGGTTCTTATTTCTTCCCTAATGCAAGGGCTGAAATCACATCTGTAAAATCGGGATCAATAGCGTACTCATCTATCATTGAAGAAAGATCATTGTGAGTTACTATGGAAACCGCATTCACTCTCGGTCGTCTTGAGAGTGCATCAGCTACTTGATTATGCTTGCCAACAATGTGAGCAATATGAAAAATAAAATTGCGAAAGGAAATTTGCCCACCTCATTTGTTTGTTGGAGAGCTTGGTCTGCGTCATGAAGTACTTAAGACTTTGGTGATCCGTTCGCAGAATGAAAGGAGTCCCCAATAAATAGTGCTTCCATGAGTCTAAGGCATGTAGAACTGCAAGGAGTTCCTTTTCGTATATGCCTAGAGCTTGCTCAACAGGGTCGAGCCTTCGACTCTCATTGCGTATGGCGTGCCCTTCTTGGAGCAAAACAGCTCCAAGGCAATCACCACAAGCATCACATTGGACCTCAAATGGTTTTGAGAGATCAAGTAGTGTAAGCACAGGTTGAGAGATAAGCTTTTCTTTAAGCTTTTCGAAAGCATTGTTCTCCTTAGCAGACCATGTATACCTAACGCTTTTCTTTGTTAGGTCATGTAATGGTCCCGCAATTTGTGAGAACTTTTCTATGAAGCGTCTATAGTATGCACACATACCTATAAATCCTCTTAGTTCATGAAGATTCCTTGGTTTAGGCCATCCTTTTATTACCTCTAACTTTGATGGATCCATTTGAATGCCATCTTGAGAGATAATATGACCTAAATAGTGAATCTCTTGCAAGAAAAATTCACTTTTCTTTCGATTAACATAAAGTTTATTCGCTCTTAAAACTTGAAATATTACCTGGAGGTGTTGCTTGTGCTCGTCTAATGAATTAGAGTAGATGATAATATCATCAAAGAACACTCCAGTGAAGGTTCGATGAGGCCGGAACAACTTCTCCATCAAGCGGTTGAATGTGGCAGGTGCATTGGTCAAGCCAAAGGGCATGACAATGTATTCGTAAAGACCAAATGTAGTGCGAAATGCGGTCTTTACAATATCTTGATCAACTATCCTTATCTGATGATAGCCACTTTTTAGGTCAATCCTACTAAAGTAGGTCGATCCTTGTAGCTTATCAAATAGGTCTTCTACCCGTGGAACGGGAAACCTATTCTTGATAGTGATCCTATTTAGTGCCCTATAGTCGACACACATACGATATGTGTCGTCTTTCTTTTGCACTAATAGCACAGGTGAGCAAAATGGAGATGAGCTAGGCCTAACCATGCCCTTCTCAACTAACTCATGCACTTGCCGCATAATCTCCTCTTGTTGAGCATGAGAAACTCTATAAGGAGGTTTGTTAGGTGGTGAACTTCCTGGAAGAAGTTCAATTGCATGGCCATCATTACCTCGTTTAGGAGGTAGCTCACAAGGGATGTCGTCAATAAAAACATCTTGAAACCCCTTGAGAAAAATGGATAACTCTAATTCCTTTTGGTTGCTTGTATTTTCTTTTGTTAAAGCATTAGGTTCATTTTGAGAATCTTTAACAAAAATCATGTACACGGAAATAGAGCTCTTTATTGACTTGTTGAAAGCTGGTGTATGTACAATGGGGATAGTGTTACCCATTTCCTTAGCATCTATATACATGTCTTTTTCCCTGAACTTAAAGGAGATTCTCCTTTCAGGAAATTTAACATCGGCAGCCAGGCGATCAAACCATGTTGCCCCTAGGATTACATCCTCATGCTTGAGAGGAGAGATAAAGAAGTCCTCTTTGTCCACATAGCCTTGGACATGAAGCCTCAATTTCTCGATTAGGGGAGTGACTGAAGCTTCTTGCCCCTTGAAGGCACTCTTTGCGGGGGTAGGACATCTCCCATCTCGTAGGATTGTATGCCTAGCTTGGTGGCCAACTCTATAGATATAAAATTGTGAGTAGAACTAGGGTCAAAGAGAATAAAAGAATCATGTTCTCTTACCTTTCCCCAAGCATGGCATAGAGGAGATCCTTTGTGATGAGTTTGGTGAGTCTCCTCCTCTTGGATTTCAACCAAGGAAGCTCTAGGAGGATCTTGACGGTTGTTCTTTTGGGGACAAGTGCGGTACGCATGCCCTTATTCGCCACACTTGAAACACCGGTTATCCTTGCGATAACGCTCAAGCTCTTCAGGAGAGAGTTTGTTCTTACCTTTGTAAACTCCCTTCTCTTTAGCTTTGTTTGAGTTTCCTTTAGGAGACTTTTGGACATTGTCCTTCCCCTTAGGCTCATTGGAACCCTTGTTTTTCGGGGGCTTATTATTTCTTTTAGCCCCCATTTGGAAATTGATTCGTGAGGCCACCATAGTATGGTGTATTACCGCCGATATGGTACGTGGCCTTTGGGAGTTGACATACTCTGCCATTTCTTCGGTTAAGCCCGCACAAAATTGTTGCTTTTGCTCTTCAAAATCCAACTTTGTAAAGACAGTGGCTTTGAGTTGTAGGTCCCAAAACTTGTCTACATATTTGTGGATGGATTCATTGGGAGAGAGATTTAAGCTTTGCCATTCGGTGAGTACTTTGTCTTTGGCATCAGTGGCCAAAAACTGCTTCATAATGGAAGCTCTTAAAGCTTTCCATGTTCGTGGAGCTTCACCGTTGGCTCGTAGGCTAGACCACCATTGCCTGGAGGAATTTTGAAAGTGCATAGCTACATGGCGTAGCTTAGAGGATTCCGTGAAGCCCTCATCTCCAAACGCCGCATCAAATTGCTGGATAAAGGCCAAGACTTTGTCCGTAGCACCAAAGGTACCATCATAGGTAAAAGGAAAGAGATGATCTTCCCTCCCTCTTTGAATTTCTTCATCTTGGATGACCTCTTCCATGCGGCATACGATTTCCTATGGCCTCTTCTTTTTGATGGTTCAAAGGTTGCACCATCTCTTTCTTCAGAAGGTGAAGAATTTGAAGAAGGTGGAGAAGAGGGTGACCTCTTTCTCGCCTTTTTTTTGTCTTGATCTTCGTTGTCTTCACCATCTCTTTCATAAGAGGAAGAGGATGAAGAATATGGAGAAGAGGGTGTCCTCTTTCTCGCCTTTTTCTTCTCTTGCTTTTTATCATCCCTCTTTGAATTATGGCATCGAGAAGAGTGTGATGGTCTTCTCCGCTTTGGTGGTGATGGAGAGCATTTAGCCCGTCGTCTTTGTGGAGACATCTCCGCCGAGGTGGCGGGAGACTCACTTCTTTCTCGTTCCTTTGGTGGAGGCTCTTGAGTTCTCCTTTGGGAAGGAGATGCATCATCAAGAAGTTAATTCTTGAGCCCTTCGTACGTATTATCTTCTTCTTCCCGAATCGGAGAGAGACCTCTTTTGGGAGTCTCACAAGGAGGCTTCCTAGGTGTTCTCTTGTCATGGTGATGAGCTTGGAGAATCCCGTGAGCACGGAGCTGTCGTTGCACTTCGCTTTGGAGAGATGGATTTCCCATGGTTTGTTGAAGCCTAGAAACAAGATAGTTAACAAGCATTGAAGCATCATTAGTAGCTTGCTCATGAGCAAAATCAAAGTTATCAACATTAATTTCACTCTCTTTACTATTGTCAGCCATTCTAACAACTTTTAGGTGTAAACTTTTTAGGTGTACTTTGGCACTTCAAGCCCTAGTTGCTACTCCTCTTTACCCCTTTAGAAAAAGCACTCAAGCTTCTGTACCCGCGGCTCGAATACCATTAATTGCAAGGAATAGAAGAGAGGGTCTTTCGACACCAAAACAACACTGGCTCCTGTCAAGCTTCTAATAGCTCAATAGTGGTTAAGCCGTAGGCAAGCCCCGTAGGACTCCACTATTAAGACCATAGCTCTCGACGGTGATGCCCCGTTAACTGCACAAAGGCAGGCGCACTGCAAGGCTGAAAAATCCCTATTCTACTTACTCACAGGCAATTAATAATACCAACCATTTATAGCTAGCTTGAGGACCTCCCTTCTTGAGCAAGAAAAGAGAAACCTTGTGCTCTGATACCAATGTAACATTTAATGGTCTAAAAACTTATGTGTCACCGGAAATTAGCATGAACATAGTGGGCATTTCATTATAATAAATTCCTAATGAGAATTACAAGAGTGCTTGGGTGGAGAGAGCAACATAAACCATAACACCTAGTTAGATAGCATCAACAATACTTTCAAAAGATAGAGAAATTAAGCTATTGACAACAGTCTAGGACCGGATTTGCATGGAGCCGGTCCCCCCTCCAAAAGGCTTTGTATTATGGTTTCTCCCATCAAGAGAGACATTGTACAATACAATTGTTTGTGTTCCTTCAAGACTAGCTAGTGCAATGAAGATGAAAGCTTCATGCACTAAGCAAAACACTTAGTAAACACAACTTTAATTATCCCCGTTCTCAGACCCAAGACCTCACACACCTTCGAAGATGGTGAGAGTTAGCAGGGTATGAGAGTAGATTGAGAGGAAGAAGGAGTATCTTACGAGAAAGATGTACATCTCCTCACATAATCACTCATATTAGCATAGCTTTAGCTTAGTAATTAGCTTGGTAGAGGAGATGAGCATGCATTGAAGCTTGGATCTTGGTTGGATTTTCATCCACAAGCCAAGAGTGTGTCGATGTCGGCTTCTATCTCACAAGCTTGGAGTAGGTGATGAGCTCTCCATTAAAGCTTGGGAAGAGATAGTCTTCTCTTTCTTCACACATGAGATTGTGTGTGTGTGTGTGTGTGTGTGTGTGTGTGTGATAATGCCTTGCAAAAATCAGCCTCCTCTCTCTCTTGGGCGAGCCCTCTTGCTATTTGCTCTTGCTCCAGCCTTATTGGTCCTCCCCAAGTCAAGCCAATGACCATTAAGCAGCATAAGTGATAGCCTTTTGACATGTGTCACCCTTTCCCCTTTTGTGAGAGCTTTAGGTAATTTAATAATTAAACTAGACTCTCAGTGGACCCCTTTGCCTCCTGGCCAATAGGAATCAGGCAAGCCATTGGGCTCCTGAATGCTCATTGGACCCCTTGGGAGACTGTCCAATAGTCTTCTAGGAGACCTAATTCTCATTGTTTCTTTTATTAAGTGTTTTTTAAATTAATTAAACTAGATTTACTCTAGCCTAATTCTCATTGGTCCACCTCCAAGGCCATCCAATAGGAATTGGGCACACCTTGTGGGAATCTGGGCTAGGGAGCTGACATGTGTCCCTAATTCCCTTTGTGTAAAGGGAGCCTGTGTGTGTGTGTGTGTGTGTGTGTGTGTGTGTGTGACTTTCTCTCTCATGCCCTAGAAGAAGGGCTCGCTCCCTCCCATGTAGGGATATGCAAAAACTTTTTAGTTACACATAAAGCATCCAATTTCCCCTAGGGTTGACCTTTGTAGGTATATCCCTCCCATGTAGGGATATGTAGGGATATCCCTCCCATGTAGGGATATGCAAAAACTTTTTAGTTACACATAAAGCATCTAATTTCCCCTAGGGTTGACCTTTGGACACAACCTTTGAATTTTTGAACCTTAGCATTTTGGAAGTCTTAATGGGCTGAACCTTAGGGTATTTTTAGCCCATTGTTGCACATGGCTCTTTTGCAGATGGCCCCCCCTTTGGATCCCTATTTTCCCTCCTTTGGATCCCTACTGTGGCCGGTCTGATAGCTTAACCAATATTCTAGCTTTTTCTCCCCTTGCACTTCCCCACATTAAATGATCAGTTTAATATGAGAAAATCATTTAGGAGAATTAGATATTTTTTATTATGACAATCTACGACTGTTTTGGTCAAAGTATATGTTCGTTTGGTCACAACATCGAAGCTTGATTTCCAATAAAGGAGGGTTTGGCTCGAACAGATTTTTGGGTTCGCTCGGGTAATATCCTTCAGCTCTAGAGAGGATGGGATATAATAGATTCTTTCCTCTGAAATGAACCATCCTTTCTGATCTATCACTGGACGTACTTCTATGAGTTGGTATGTGGGTCGTTCAGACACTAGTTGATCCTTTTTGTACAGTTTCCTATTTTGGTCTACATAGTGTGCATATGAATTATGTGTACCATACAAAGCTAACATCATTCTATTTGATGTGTCCCTTAGACTCGTGAATGATTGCACACTTGTGGTAGTGGATGCAGAATCATTTGAAAACCTAACAGTCTTTTCAACCTTTGGTGATATCTGGACACCTTGAGTAAATTCATGCAAGAATTTGTTGTTCAAAGAATCAATTTTAAGCTTTTCAGGTGCCTATGCATCCTTATGCTGATTTTGAATTTGCAGTGTTTTGCATTTTGCTTTTAATGGTAATGTAGAATCATTTGATTGCACTAAAGTGACGAGTTAAATGCACTTACATCGAGATTCACATTTTCAATTTGCTCTGTACTTGCTTGGCGGTTGATGTATCCTTGTTGTTTGGATTTCTTGGACAATCTTCAACAAAATGTCCACCTTTTCTTCCACAATACACCCCCGGGGGATTCACCATGGAAAACTTATTGCACCACGTAAGTGCAAGGAAAGGGGGTTTTTCTACAAGTTACATAAGCGTATAAGTTAGGGGCAGGCCCCCAATACTTTATCTCCCAAGCTTAAAAATAAGGGAGGGGGTATCATATTTATTGGTTTGGGGGGGGGGGGGGGGGGGGGGGAAGAAGTGAGAAAAGGAAAAAATGAGAGGAAGTTTTTGTGATTCAAAATCATGGCTTCCCAAAAGAGTCTACCCTTGAAATTCTGAGTCAATAGCTACAAAGATCCATGCAAGAACCTCGACAAGAACTAACATTGCTTTGTATCAATTGCTTGTTTTGTGATTATAGTTCATTTGTTGAGGGATGAAAGCTATAAAGAGTCTGTATAGATGCAAATTTACACAAAGAACCTAGCACAGCTTTATGACCATGTTTTTTGAGTCATTTAGATGGGACAGAATTGGACGAGTAGCTAGAGTGCAAGTTGAGCGGGTACATAGTTTGAAATTCAAACTAAGACACAATGACGGTACATCTAGTTATCAACATAAGCGGTTCTTAAGTACGTTGTCAGTCTCACTATGCTAAACGCTCATTGACTAGTTTTACTCAGTTAGATCATGTGAGACCCAAATTTTATATGTAAGATAGGGGTATGATAATTTTCTGGATTGATTGTCGTATAAGCGTAAAAAGGGGGGTCATATTCCCTAGTATGAGTCGTATATAGGGGTTTTATCAAAGTTGTCCGCTCGCAGGTGGCATCCCATTTTATATATAGAGTGAATCCCCCGAGAATACACCATGACTGGTGGTATTTCATTTGGTTCTGTCATGTCAAGCTCGATCTGAGAAGTTTCTGCTTCTATGTTTACTAAGTTGTTGGCATCTTCTTTTAAAACACTAAGCATCAAGTTGTAGATTGCTCCATCTAGAACTTTGTAGCGTCTTTGACTTGGTTCTCCAATTAGATTTGCTTCTACTGGTTGATCTGTTGGATCTTCCATTACTGGCTCTCGAATATAGAGCTGACCACTATAATTTATGTACAATGACCCTGATTGCATATGCACGAACTGTATGTTTTGTTCGCTTGTGCAAATTTCTGGATAAACACTTGGGTTGACTTTATGAACTTCTATCTGCACTTCATCTTTAAGGTTGCAATACCTGGCTCCATTGAAGTCTGTGAACATTTGGGAGTTCTCTAAATCAGGCTTTACTCTGATCAATAGGATCTTGGCTCCTGTGCTGCTGTTACTGCACATTAGATATCTATGGCCTTCTGAATCTATGTACAAGACTTTGTCTCCATTGTAGCCATATAGTTGTAAAATCTGGTCGGTTGTAGTTGCACTTGTGCTGCCACTGTTATTGGCTTGTTCTGCTGTACTTGAACTCTCGGATCGATTTGAGTCCATGTTGACTGGTTTGTAAAAACTGTCAATTGACAGATCTTGACGTTGCTTAGCAGAATTTCTGCTGCTCGATTTTGATTAAACTGCTTTAGCCAAAGCACTTTTGCAGTTGACTGCTCTTCAGACTCGCAAGAGTTGATTAACTCCGCGATTGGTCGATTTTCGGCTTGATTGCTCACGATTTTGAGTTGACTGTTTTCTCACCGACTGATCTCATTTGCGTGTGCACGGTTTGCTCAGTGTGACTCTCCAACGGTGCTTTTTTGCTAATTCTGCCTTTTTTTTTGGACTGTTGCTGGCTTTTTTGGCTCTTTTTGGCTTTTGATTTATTCGTTGCGTTGTTTGCTCGGTGTGTGATATATATTTTTTAACTTTTCTGGGTTTTTTTTGGCTTTTTCTGGTACTTTCGATGAGTATCTTTCTATTTTTCTATATTTTTTTGTGAAATTTTACTTTTCCTACTTTTTAAAGTACTTTTATGATTTTTTACGATTTTTTTTAAAACTTTTAATTTTTTTACTTTTTTGTAAATTTTTAAAGATTTTTTAAAAATTGTATGAGTTCTGTGATTTATTAGGATTTTTTCCAATCAGTTTTGGGTTTTTTTTAATGAATTTTTTATGTTTTAGGGATTAATCTGTGTCACTTTCTAATTTTTTGTGTTTTTTATGAACTTTTTTAGTTTTATGGTATTTTTCTGATGAATTTTGATTTTTTCATGAATTTCTAAGAGGTTTTTAATTTTTTGTGAGTTTTTATAAATTTTTTGTGGATTTTTTAATGTTTTTTCTTTTCTTCTATTTTTTTGGGTAAAATTTTAATAATTTTTAAATCCTATTTTTAGTTTTTAATGATTTAATGATTTTTTATTCTTTTTATGGTTTTTTAATGTTTTTTGTGATTTTTAAAAATCCCTTTTATTGATTTTTTATGAGTTTTTTTTGGGTAAATTTTTTAATTTTTTATTTATTTTTGAATAAATAAATAAACTTAATCTAAAGAAAACTAAAAAAACAAAAAATAAATTTTTTTTTGTCTTTTACCTTACCTTGGCTTGCCTGGCTGCCCGCGTTGGCTGCTGGTGACATCGTGGATTGCGGCCGATAGCGCTGATTGCGGCACGATTTTGAGCGTGCGGGTGTAGACTCCAGAGGCAGCAGAGCGGGAGCGGGGGACCCGGGTAGTGGGGCCAGGGGCGGGGCTTGGCACTCTGTACGAGAGGGAAAGAGCCAAAAGGCGTACAGGAGAGAGAGAGAGAGAGAGAGAGAGAGAGAGAGAGAGAGAGAGAGAGAGAGAGAGAGAGAGGTGTGTTCTCATGGAGAAAATAGGGGCAAACTTGAAATTCTCCCGGTTTCAGGCGGAAAGTTGAAGGTTTTGCAGATAATTACACTAAAACTTGTGAAAATTTTCCGGTTTTCTTCAAGGCAAGCTCAAAATCTAACCTGGATTTTATGAATTCGGTCGGTTAATATACATTGTACCCGGGAAGAGAGAATAAGGGGGAGAGAGAGTGAGTGGATGGCAGTGTCAGCGAGAGTGTTCACACGGAGCGGGAAGAAGAAGAAGAGAAGTATTTTATACGCCGCAAGGCACGGTACCGAAGTTTGAAACCCGTTTTTTATTATTATTAATAATTTTTATTTTCAAATATCCAAAAAATGCAAAAATTAGGCCGAAATTTAGACGAAACTCCAAAACATCGCCATAAAATTCCAAAAATTTTCCAGAAAAGTCCAAAAAATTCTCGGAAAATTCTAGGAATCTTAGAAAATCACCAATATTCATAACTGAACATTATCGATACGCAAAAGCACACCGAAAATAGCATATTTTACCAAAAACGCGATTTATGACACAAATATCAACCCGACCCCGGAAATAGCAAAATGCTCAAAACTCGAACGAATGCAAACATAATGATGCCATAAATACGCACACACAAAATAGCTCGTAAAGATTGCAAAATCAAATTTTTATGGAATTATCCAAAAATCAACAAAAAATTACAAAAATTATCCAAAAAATTTCTAGAAATTCTTCACACATTGGGGAATAGTGAAGCCAATTAAAATTTACAAAATCACATCAATTCAATTGCCAACAATTTTATCAATAAAATCAAAACTACGCAATTAAACCGACAAAATTACCGATAAAATTAGGTCAAAAATTGACGCAATTGGAGTGTGTAAATCCCTGTTTTGAGCACAAAAATGCAGCATTTAATCTTTGCACACATCATTTATGCAATCAAAACATTCAATTAACCATGCAAATTAAACACCATTTTAGGCACACACACACACACACACACACACACACACACACACACACACAAATTGGCAGTTTTTACCAATCTTTAGGTGCGCACACAAAAGGGTTAAACTTGTCGGATTTGCAACGTGACTTCATAAATCAATAGTTAAACATGAGCACAACACAAATCAATCATCACAATTGAAAATTCATAATGCACACATTGATTTCTAGGTGCTCAAACATGGGCAAAATAGTGCACACACACCTAAAACTAGCATACACACACTCAATTAGAATGCACACACACTTGATTTTAGTGCACACACACTTGAAATTGAACATCCAAGCATGCAATTAACTCAATTAGGCACCCAATTAGCAACCTACAATCACCAATTAACAATTGAAACTTATCGAATTCATGCGCCACCAATTCTTAAAAATTTCGGCATTATGACGGCGTGAAAATGAATAATCGCAAAATTTTCAATCCATAACATCAACATTGCATAGCATTACATTGCATCATGGTGGGATTTCTACACAATTCTACACATCTCTAGATTCTAGGAAGGTTGAGAATACCACCTTAATTACCTTTCCATTGAAGATTAATTCAATGGCCGAATGCTCCAATCCTTCATAGCAAATTAGTAAGTTAGCAAAAATTAGTCAAATTAGCAAGGGGTTAGTGAGAAATTAGAGTGTGTAAACACACAATTGGCAAGATATGGTTACACATTAGGGAATTATGAACACAATGCTTCATGCACACACATCCAAAATCCACAAAAACATAAACACACAAGTGAAATTAGTGAGGGAATGCATTCGTTTATGCCAAAATTACACTAGCGTAGGCCATCGTCCCCGGAAACGGCACCAAATGTTGGGGGTTCCATCGTTGCAATAGCTCCAATGACCAACAAAATTATCAATCCGGAGGGATGAGCTACCCGGCTAGGGCATGGAAACACTGACACGATTAGTGAGCTAATCGTGGAAACACAAATAGTTAACTCTACGTGGTGAGCTTCTCGGCCTATGGAGGAGTGAAGCCGCAATGAAGGGAAATCTCTATATCCACTTCTCTTCACCTCTAATCAACCCAATAACACACACTATGATTGCAAGATGCACACAACACTAATCCTATCATGCAACACACTAATCGCAAGCACACACACATAGATCTATCGAGCACTACACGCCAATCAAAACTACATGCACACACAAGAAAAAGAGGGAAATCACACAAGATTAGAGAGGGATTAACCACTAATTAGTTAAGATCTAGTTAATCTAATCATCATAGGCAATCATAAGAAGTATGAGAGAGGCATAGTAAGAGAGAATGAATCATTGATTAGTGTTAATCAAGTCTCATGAGCAAGGAGAAGCTCAAGGACTCCATAGCCACACACCGCAAGAGATCTCACCAAAGAGTGCTCTCAACAAATGACTTGAGAACCCTAATTTCTTTTACACACTGGCTTATATACCTAGGGTGAAAATATGCAATGTCGGGCCGCCCAAGGCCTTTAGGGCTCACCACTTACTGAACCTGCAACCTAGGCACAGTAAGTGACCTATTCTTTACAACTTGGAACTCCCATTGAGTCCGTAACACATTAGAAATATTACAATGGATTGAAATAAATCAAGAATTTACAATACGTGACCATTTCGAGAAAATGTGAAAAAGTATAGCTCCAATCTTTACTGCTTCTTCGTATTCATCCTCGATGTGCATCCGTACGTCTTTGCTCTTTAGCAACTTCTGTTAACCGACGTTGACTCAGTTAACAGTTCATTTTTAACATTTGTACATTTGCTTACTCTAGGGAAGCATTGTAAGCATTGACAATGTTTAGGTTATCCTTTAATTGTATGCCTTGCATCCATCTAGCATCTTCAAAAGGATAATTCTTAAACTCAATAAGATATCGTTGGATAGTCTTACCGCCTCTTAGTACCTTGTCTTCATGTCGGAGAATGGACTCAGGTTGCAGCACCTCTTCTTGGTCCTCGATCTCTGGTGGGTCTTCAATAGTTGGTTCTTGAGGTGGCTCTCCTTTGTAAGGCTTTAGTAGGCTCACATGGAAAGCATTGTGTATGAGCTTATGGCTGGGGAACTTGAGTTGATAGGCCATATCATTGATTGGCCTAAGAATCTGGAAGGGACCATAGTATCTTTTTGCTAATTTGGCATAGTACTTTTGGTGTCCCGTAAGATTCTTGCCCGTCATGTGCCTTGATTGAGCCTTGGGAAATTTGAGTAAGACCCAATCATTTTGTTTAAAGGCTTGGGATCTTGTGTGCTTATCTCAGCAGCAGCCTTTTGCCTTTGCTGTGAGATAGAGATAGCATCCTTAATCTTTTGGAAAGATTCTTGTAGGTCTCGGCTATACTCATCTGCAACGAAGATCTTCCCATGTACCTTAAGTAGCAGGGGACTTTTTGATCTTCCCTCAATTACCTCGAAAGGTGCTTTTCCCGTGGAAGTATGTATAGTGTAGTTGTAAGCATACTCCACTAAGGGTAAGTACTTCTCCCATTGGGATCTTTGATCTACTTCAGTTACATCGTCCATATTCCCGTATTTTCATGGATAGACTTAGGGAATCCAAAGATAAAATCCATGGATATGCTCTCCCATGGTGAATAAGGGATTGGCAAAGGTTGAAACAATACATGTTGCTTCCCTCTATCAAACTTCTTATTTTGGCATACCACACATTTAGAAACATACTCCTGTATGTTTGCTTTCATAGTAGGCCAATAGAAATATGTTTCAATCCCTTTCAGGGTAGACTGAACCCCTCTATGCCCTGCATAAGGAGTTAGTAACGCATAGTCTATTTCCATAGAGAAGATAACAATGTTGTAAAGTAAATGGTTCCTTTTTCTTCCCTAGTGCAAGGGCTGAAATCACATCTCTAAAATTGGCATCAATAGCATACTCATCTATCATAGAAGACAGATCATTGTGAATTGCTATGGAAATCGCATTCACTCTTGGTTGTCTTGAGAGTGCATCGGCTACTTGATTATGCTTGCCAGCAATGTGAGCAATATGAAAATAAAATTGCAAAAGGAAATTTTCCCACCTCATTTGTTTGTCGGAGAGCTTTGTTTGCATCATGCATATTGATAAAGCTTCTTAGTTCATGAAGATTCCTTGGTTTAGGCCATCGTGTTATTACCTCTAATTTTGATGGATCCATTTGGATTCCATCTTGAGAGATATTGTGACCTTAATACTGAATCTCTTGTAAGAAAAATTCACTTTTCTTTTGATTAACATAAAGTTTATTCTCTCTTAAAACTTAAAATATTACCTAGAGTGTTTCTTGTGTTTGTCTAATGAATTAGAGTAGATGATGATATACGAACACTCTAGTAAAGGTTCGGTGAGGCTTGAATAGCTTCTCCATCAAGCGGTTGAATGTGGCTGGTGCATTGGTCAAGCCAAAAGGCATGAAAATATATTTGTAAAGGCCAAATGTAGTGAAAAATGCGGTCTTTACAATGTCTTAATCAACTATCCTTATTTGATGATAGCCACTTTTTAGATCAATCCTACTGAAGTAGGTGGACCCTTGTAGCTTATCAAATAGGTCTTCTACCCGTGGAATAAGAAACCTATTCTTGATAGTGATCCTATTTAGTGCTCTATAGTCGACACACATATGATATGTGCCGTCTTTCATTTGCACTAATAGCATAAGAGAACAAAATGGAGATGAGCTAGGCCTAACGATTCCCTTCTCAACTACCTCATGCACTTGCCACATAATCTCCTTTTGTTGAGATTGAGAAACTCTATAAGGAGGTTTATTAGGCGGTGAACTTTCTGGAAGAAGTTCAATTGCATGGTCATCATTGCCTCGTTTAGGAGGTAGCTGACAAGGGATGTCGTTCAATAAAGACATCTTGAAACCCCTTGAGAAAATTGGATAACTCTAATCCTTTTGAGTGTGTATATTTTCTTTTGCTAAAACATTAGGTTCATTTTGAGAATCTTTAACAAAAATCATGTACACGGAAATAGAGCTCTTTATTGACTTATTGAAAGCTTGCTTATGTACAATAGGTATGGTGTTACCCATTTTCTTGGCATCTATGTACATATCTTTTTCTCTGAACCTAAAATAGATTTTCCTTTCAGGGATTTCAACATTGGGAGCCATGCGATCAAACCATGGTGCCCCTAGGATTACATCCTTGTGCTTGAGAGGAGAGATAAAGAAGTCCTCTTTGTCCACATAGCTTTGGACATGGAGCCTCAATTTCCCGATTAAGGGAGTGACTGAAGCTTCCTGCCCCTTGAAGGCATCGTCTACGGGTAGGACATCTCCCATGTTGTAAGCTTGTATGCCTTGCTTGGTGGCCAACTCTGTGGATATGAAATTGTGAGTAGAACCAGGGTCAAAGAGAATAAAAGCATCATGATCTCTTACTGTTCCCCAAGCATGGCATAGAGGAGATCCTTTGTGGTGAGTTTCCTCCTCTTGGATTTTGACCAAGGTTGCTCTAGGAGGTTCATGGTGGGTGTTCTTATGGGGACAAGAGCGGTATGCATGCTCTTGCTCGCCGCACTTGAAACAATGGTTATCCTTGCGATAACGCTCAAGCTCTTCAATATAGAGTTTGTTTTTGCCTTTGTAAACTCCATTCTCCTTAGCTTTGTTGGTATTTCCTTATGAGACTTTTGGAGATTGTCCTCCCCCTTAGGCTCATTGGAACCCTTGTTTTCCGTGGGCTTAAAATTTCTCTTAGCCCCTGTTTGGAAATTGATTCGAGAAGTTGCCATAGTATGGTGTATAACCACCGATATGGTGCGTGGCCTTTGGGAGTTGACATACTCCGCCATTTCTTCAGTTAAGCCTGCACAAAATTGTTGCTTTTTCTCTCCAAAATCCAACTTTTTGAAGACAATGGATTTGAGTTGTAAGTCCCAAAACGTGTCTACATATTTGTGAATGGATTCATAGGGAGAGAGCTTCGAGCTTCACCATTCAATGGGTACTTTGTTTTTGGCATCGGTGGCCAAAAATTGTTTCATAATGGAAGCTCTTAAATATTTCCATGTTTGTGGAGCTTCACCGTTGGCCCGTAAGCTAGACCACCATTGCCCGATAGACTTTTGAAAGTGCATAGCTACATGGCAGAGCTTAAAGGACTACATGAAGCCCTCATCTTCAAATGCCGCATCGAATTGTTGGATAAAGGCCAAGACTTTGTCCGTAGCACCAAAGGTGCCATCGTAGGTAAGGAAAGAGATGCTCTTTTCTCCCTCTTTGAACTTCTTGAGCTAGGACAACCTCTTCCAAGCGGCATAGGATTTCCTATGGCCTCTTCTTTTTGATGGTTCAAAAGTTGCACCATCGCTTTCTTGAGAGGATGAAGAATTTGAGGAAGATGGAGAAGAGGGTGACCTCTTTATTGCCTTTTTCTTGCCTTGATCTTCTTTATCTGCACCATCACTTTCATAAGAGAAAGAGGATGAAGAAGATGGAGAAGACGGTGTCAGGAGTTTTTTGGAGCAAGGGATTGCGCATATGTACATATACATGCATGGTGCATCAAATAAAGGATTTCCCATTTTCCTTAGCCAGGTGGTTATGTGGGGCCCACATGTGTACATGTAGGACAGGGTGTACATAGTGCATCGATTTTCACTATTACCAGTACCACTGTGTTTTTCTACAATAATGAGGAGTTTATAGCGTGTAAAACTTCTAGAGGAAGCTATCCGCGGGCCGACGACATGAAGTCAGCAGGTGCGTGAGATGGCATCTAGTGGCGTCAGGAGGGCGAACGAGGTCAATATTTGCACGCAGATGAGGACGGACACAACGTGGGTGTTTTCTTGTGAGAGTTATGCAGAAAGTTCATCATTAGGACCACTTTTTGGGGCCACTTCACGTGGTGGCGAGATGCATTATTGAAAAAAAGCTGAGTGCCAGGTGTGCGAATGATGCAAAAAGGTGACAACTATGCACTGCGAGGTCAGTTTTTGGCCTGTTCGGGGTCCGTTTGAGGTCATCTAAAAGGCCAAGGGTGCCCAACTAATAAAGCTAAGTGTGGGAACTGAAAAAACAGAGAGAAGACCAGAAAAAACGTGGAGAAGAGAGGAGGAACAGCCGCAGGTGTGTTTTTGGTGTTTTTGGAGCCTGTTTTGGCCGTAAACTGCTCATCCGAGGTCGGATTTGAGCACTTTGACATTGTAGACTGGGGTTTTGGGCCATTCCGGACACGATGGCGCTGTCCATTTTGCCAAATTCCTCCCTATTTTTCTGCTGTTTTGGCTGTGTAAGTTTCTCCTATAAGCGAAGTTTCTGCTCTAGTTTGTGATTGTATCTGGTATCTTTTACCCATATTGTGTGAGCTGTTTGCCCCATTGGTGTTGGCCCAAGCTCATTTGTATCTTAACATCAGAAATTATCCTCTTTTGAGCTGAGTTTTGTGTGTGTGTGTGTGTGTGTGTGTGTGTTTGTGTGGAGTGGGCAAGTGGATAGTCTCTCTCCTCTCACTCCAGAGGTGTGTTCCCTGTCTCGGCCAGGTGTGTTGTGTAAGCCGAGTGGTGCCCCATAGTGTGTGTGTGTATCTTTCCAAGAGTGTGTGTCGGGTCGTTATAGAGACGCTGTGTGTGTTTTCATCCCACTCACATTCTTTTGGCGCCCCCACGGAGGATCTTCTTCGAGTACCTTCTGCTTCGAGCTTCGAGCTTCGAGCTTCGGGATTACAGGTTGCAGGTTGCAGATTACAGGTTGCAGATTACATGTTACAAGTTACAGGTTACAGGGATAGGTACAGGTACAGGTGATTCACACAGGTATAGATATCTGGAGTATAGTGATATACTAGTAGTGGTGTCACTTGTAGTTGTTGTGGGTATGCATCACTTGGCGCCTGCTTGAGCGCATTGTCTATTGGTATTGTACGTTACTTGTGGAAACTGCCATTGTACGCCTTTGTGGAGCCATATATGGTTTTATTTGGCAGTCCCAGCCATTTCTGAGACTTGACTATACGCGATTTGCATTAGCTTTCGTGTGAGGGTCGATAACGTGAGGTTTTTATTGAGCTGGGGGATTCTCAAATGTGGAGATCCTTTCGGTGATACAGGTAGCTGGAGCACCCTTTTCGTGACCTCGCCATAGGTTATGTACTAGTGAGTCCTATTTGATGCTCGGGTTCTATTGTTGGCAGTTTATGCATACAAATACAGTCTATATTTTGGGTTCTCATTGCTCTACTTCTGGGGAAACTCTGTCAAAATTTTTCCAAGTTATGATGGCTGGTTTTTTGATATTTTGAGCCATTTATGCTGTTATGCTGCTGAAATTTTGGCAAAATCAGAGGTTGAGTTAGGTGTGCCTTCTTGGGAGCTTCATGGTTGGCTTTAATGGATGATCAAAATGGCCCTCAATTCACTCCATTTCATTTAACTCAAAGAATCCAGATAAATGTTCATGTGTCCAGGAAGATTTTTTTCCAGCAGCGCATAGTCTTTATATTCGGGCCAAGAAGATTACAAGAGATCTTGGAATGTCCTTTGCCTGTTGTAATTCCGATGATCAACTATGAAAACTCATTTGATGTGCATGTGTTTGTCCTTATCTAAAGTTGAGCTCCATTGAAGTTTCTGGAGATTGGGTAGTCAAAAGTTTTGGGTTCTTGCACGTGTGTTCAAAGGGGTTCTCAAAGCATTGTAACTTGGGTAGCCATGGCTTTCTCTTATCCGGAGTTCCATGGAAGAAGTGATAAAGATGTAGAAGAATTTTTGAAAAAGATGGAGGTTGCCTGCATTAGCAACCAGATTCATGACCCTACACAAATGTTACGCCTTCTCCAAATTTGTTTGAATAGTGATGCACGAGTTTGGTCTAAAGCATTTGAAGAGGAGTTGTGTGTGGCTGATCCACCTGTAAGGTTGAGTTGGGACAATCTACGACATGGGTTGGAAGTGGAGTTTGTGAAGATAGAAGATCCTGACAAAGTGTGGCAAGAAGTATAGGCTTTAGTACAAAAGGAAGGTGATCCAGTAGATGCGTGCGTACATACGTAAGTTCTCATTGGCATGGGAGCGGATGTGCAAGGCCTTAGCACCACAGGTACCCCCGCCTGACATGATGAAGAAGGACAGGTTCTTGGCTGGTCTTTGGGAGAATATACGTTGGAGAGTGAAGCTAAAGAAGCCTAGGACATATGAAGATGCACTAGAGGTAGCAAGGAACAAAGAGTGGAAGTTGAGGAAAATGAGCCAGTTAGGGGTGGAGTCTTTGCCAATGAGGTCTGAATTTCAGCCTATAGAGTCTTTACAAGGTCGCATGCCAGGGGTTCATCATGAACCAGTGGTTCCTGTTACTACTCAGGTTATGCCAGCAGTGGTCACTACATCAGTGCAAGATGATGGGCTAAGGCAAGACATGAGGCAAGTGGTAGATTTGATGAAGAATCTCATCCTAAACATGCTAGGTCAAGTGGGAAATAATCGAGGTCGAGGGAGGTTTGCAAATCAGCCAGGAGGTGAAGAAAGACCTAGGAATGGTGTTGGACAAAGCAATGGTAGGTTTTGGAGGCAGACGCCCACATGTTATAATTGTGGAGAGTTGGGTCACGTCAGCCCGCAATGTGATAACCCACCAAGGATGGGGGGAGACATGTATCCATTGCCAAGACATGTGCTAACTAGGTCAAATGATTATGGCATCGAAATTAAGGGAGACGAAGGAACCAGTGGACTGACCCAGGAGGAAAAGGGAAAGACAAAAGTGCTAAGTGTAGTCACCTTGGAGAAGGCATCAAAGCTAGAGGATACATTAGTGATGCCTATTGGAAAGAGGACCACAGAGGATAAGGAAGGAAGAAGTGCCCCAGGTCCTAGTAAGAAGAAAGGAAAGAGCCATGAAGGCGAGGATGTCAAGGCCAAGAGGAAAAGGAGAGCTCGTCGAAAGTTTCATGTTTCAGATTTTCCACTAGGGGATGGGCAATTAAGCTATGACTTGAAGGAGGATCTGACGAGCAGGAAGGCAGATGTTACTTTTGGGAAGCTTATAGAGATGGTGCCTAAGCTAGAGCGACAGTGGAAGAGGATGGTTAACCCAATGGAGAAAGAGCCAGAGAGAGGTTCAGTAAAGGTGTTGGCAATGGATGAGCTACCAGACATTTGTCCAATAGTAGATGTGTGGCATAAAAGGAAAAATTTGGGACAAGGTTATGTGGATGGCGGAGCCCAAATATGCGTCATAACACACTCATGTGTTGAGAAGATGGGTCTCACAGTGGCTGGGGTGTCAGGTTTTCGGATCAGATTGGCAAACCACCAAAAAGTAAAATGCTTGGGTGTTGTAAAGAGCTTAGAAGTGGAGGCATATGATGCAAAGGCAGTGGTTGATTTTCATGTGATGCCAGCAGAGTTGGGAGCATATCCTATTATACTGGGCAGACCATGGTTACGTGCAGTGGGAGCTGTTCAAGATTGGCGACATGGTACGATTAGCCTCTATGGAAAGATAGGTACCAAGAAGCTTTATAATATGGACACAAGGAAACGATTAGAGGAGCTTTATGAAGATGAGGACGAGTCTAGTGATGAAGACTCTTCCACAGTGACAGATGAGGATAGTGATAGCACTACCAGCAGTGATGAGGATGCTGATGTTGCATTTCTTTTGATGGACAAAGAAATACTGGAGTTTGGTTTAGTTGCATTTGCGAATGAGGTTGAAGATGAAAGGGAAGGGCCTTATGAAGTGATTGAAGGGATGATGCAAACCAAGGTTGAGTTGTCAAAGAAGCAGGAATTGATGACACAAATGATCAGTGGAGACCTCTCAGCTATGGAGAAGGATATATATTTGCATATGCTGGCTAGTTTTCCTGATTTGTTCATTACTTCATATGAAGAGATCAGAGGTTTCAAGGGTGAAGAGATGCATATAGAGCTGAAAGAATGTGCTAAGCCAGTGCGGCAAAGGCTAAGAAGGATGGGTCAAGAGCAAATGGAAGCCTTGCGAGAAGAGGTGGACAAGTTGTTGAAGGCAGGGTTCATAGTCCCTGTGGAGACCACAGAATGGGTGAGTCCAGTAGTAGTTAGTCCAAAGAAGGATGGGAAGTGGAGAATTTGTGTAGATTTTAAACCCTTAAATGCAGCCACTAAGAAGAACCCATATCCTCTTCCATTCATCGATCAGATCTTGGATTCAGTGGCAGGTAATGAGAGGTACAGTGTGTGTGATGGTTTTTCAGGTTATTTCAATTGAAGATTGCTCTTAAAGACCGCACAAAGACCACTTTTATTACGCCATGGGGCTGCTATTGCTACACAGTATTGCCATTTGGGTTGTCAAATGGACCTTCCTTCTATCAAGAGAGAGCAAATTGGGTGTTGGAACCATTCATTGGTAGTTGTGTTAAAGCTTTTATGGATGACTTCTGTGTTTATAGCAGTAGGGCTGAACACCATGAGAAGCTGCAGATGGTATTAACTCGATATGATGAATGTGGAGGACAACTAAATCCAAAGAAATGTCATCTAGCACAGCCAAGGGTGAAGTTATTGGGCCATATGGTGTCAGAAAATGGCATTGAGGCTGATCCAGATAAGGTTAAGTCTATTATTCTTCTTCCATCACCTACGAGTACGAAGCAATTGGCAACCTTTATACACAAAGTGAAGTACATGGAACGGTTTATTCCATTGTTTTCGCAGCTTCTTTATCCATTACAGCAAGTGGCAAAGCATGATCCATTGCAATGGGATGACAAGTGTGAAGAAGTGTTTCAAGAGGTGAAAGAGGTGTTAGGGGGGTTGTCAGCCATGCAGGCTCCTGATTGGGAGAAAGTTTTTTATGTAAATCCATCAGTAGGGGATGATGCCATTGGAGCCATGCTATTGCAAAAGGGGAAGGGCAGCCATTATATGAGGCCAGTGTATTGTGCAAGCCGAGTGAAGTTGGTAGCGGAGAGAAAGTTATCGGAAGTAGAGCTAGTGATGGCAAGTGTAATATTTGCTTGTCGACGATTTCGTCATTACTTGCTACCACGGCCTTTTGTTTTCTTGACGAGTTATGCCTTTTTGCCACAGTTAATTAATGGTATTAACATGTCAAATGTGGTGAAGAAATGGGTAATTGAGCTGCAAGAGTTTGAGTTCTCTTTTCTAGTGGAAGATAGTACAAGGGCTACCCTAGCTGATTTGTTGACCTACAAGGAGAATCCCCTTATTGTTAAGGAAGAGGTGGTGAGAAAGGTAGTTGAAGAAGTACCACAGATCAGCAATGCACATGTGTTTTTCTTTGATGGTTCATACAGAAAGAGCCACGATGCAGCTTCAGGGGGTATAGCACTTTATGATCCAGAGGGGAAGCTGGTATGCAAGAGAGGGTTCAAATTGGATGCTCATAGTAACAATGAGGCTGAATATGCTACTCTGGAAGCCGGATTACACATTTGTTTGAAGCATGGGGTTCGAAGGTTGAGCATAAAAGGTGATGCCTTGTTAGTGGTGAAGCAAGTGCTGGGTGTGTGGAAGAGCAAGAACACCTCATTGAAGGAAATGTGCTTTAGAATTAAAGGCCTGTTAAAAAAGTTTGAAGCATGGAGCATCAGACACATTGAACGTGCTCTAAATGGAGAGGCACATGAAGCAGCTCAAGGCATGATTGGGGAGCTATTCGTGTTGAGGACCAATTTACCTCTTTATCATGGCCGGGAAAGTTTGGCTCAAGAAGAGGAGTTTTTGCTAACATGAATCATTCCAAAGGAGATTCAGAAGTCTAAGAAGTATGGATTTGTGCGTAGAGCATACAGGTACAAATTGATTGGTGATGTCTTATACATGAAAGGGGACGATCTCGTGTTGAGACGTGTACCTTGGCGGGAGGAGCTTTACAGAGTGTTGGAAGAGAATCATGAAGGCGCATGTGGTGGCCATTTTGCTCTAAAGATCACCTTGCATAAGATTTTGCAAGAGGGGTGTGTATGGCCTAGTTTGCACAAGGATGTTCACCATTGGTGTAGGTCTTGCAATAGGTGTCAAGCATTTGGAAAGAGAGTGTTGAAGCCAGAGCTACGAAAAACCATTATGGAGTTTGATGTGTTTGAAAAGTGGGGGATTGATGCAATAGGCCCGTTACCTATCACAAGCAGGGGCAAAAGCTATATCTTGACGGCAATGGACTATCTCTCTAGATGGGCAGAGGCTATAGCAGTAAAACAGATCACTGCAAAGGATGTGGCAAAATTTGTGTATGATGAAATATGTTGCAAGTTTGGGGTGCCATTAGAGCTACTTTCAGATAAGGGGCCAGGATTTAGAGCTAAACTGCTAGACTTCTTATGCACAAAGATGAAGATTAGGCACCAGCATACCACTCCTTATTACCCGCAGTGTAATGGCTTAAATGAAAGATTCAATGGTGAGTTGGTACAAATTCTTTCTAAAGTGACAGAGCACCAAGGAAAGAATTGGGATTTGGAATTGCCTAGTGCATTATGGGCTTACCGTACTTCGGTGAAGACAGGTACAGGGTTTACTCCATTTCATTTGGTGTATGGAAAGGAAGCACTATTGCCTATGGAGGTAGAGTTGCCTGCGGTCAAGATGTTAGAGAAGTTGCTTGGGTCGCCTAGTGATGCATTCAAAGAGAGGCTCTTGCAATTACAAGAGGTCCAGTTGGATAGGATGAGTGCATTGGAGCATTATGGGCAGATGCAGGATAAGGCTTTGGCAAAGATAAATGAAAAGGTTAAAAGTAAGGGTATCAAGAAACATGACTTGGTTTTGCGCTACAACAGTAAGCTAGACAACACCTTCCAAAAGAAGTTTCAAATTAAGTGGGAAGGCCCTTTCAAGGTAGTGGAGTATTTTCCAAATGGCACATATCACCTGGCTAACCTGGATGGTGTTCTACATAAGTCAAGGGTAAATGGGTTGCGTCTTAAATTGTATCAGGCTAGATTGATGATGGTGGAGCAAGATGAGCTGTCTGTGGATCAAGAAGTGTTGGTGAGGGATGAGGAGACCTGTGATGCGGCGAGTCTCATATCTCTCTTTGCTGCTGCTGATCATGAATGATCTAGCAGGCTAGGGGATGGGAAAATTATGTCAGGAGTTTTTTGGAGCAAGGGATTGTGCATATGTACATATACATGCATGGTGCATCAAATAAAGGATTGCCCATTTTCCTTAGCCAGGTGGTTATGTGGGGCCCACATGTGTACATGTAGGACAGGGTGTACATAGTGCATCGATTTTCACTATTACCAGTACCACTGTGTTTTTCTACAATAATGAGGAGTTTATAGCGTGTAAAACTTCTCGAGGAAGCTATCCGCGGGCCGACGACATGAGGTCAGTAGGTGCGTCAGATGGCATCTAGTGGCGTCAGGAGGGCGAACGAGGTCAATATTTGCACGCAGATGAGGACGGACACAACGTGGGTGTTTTCTTGTGAGAGTTATGTAGAAAGGTCATCATTAGGACCACTTTTTGGGGCCACTTCACGTGGTGGCGAGATGCATTATTGGAAAAAAGCTGAGTGCCAGGTGTGCGAATGATGCAAAAAGGTGACAACTATGCACTGCGAGGTCAGTTTTTGGCTTGTTCGGGGTCCGTTTGAGGTCATCTAAAAGGCCAAGGGTGCCCAACTAATAAAGCTAAGTGTGGGAACTGAAAAAACAGAGAGAAGACCGGAAAAAACGTGGAGAAGAGAGGAGGAACAGCCGCAGGTGTGTTTTTGGTGTTTTTGAGCCTGTTTTGGCCGTAAACTGCTCATTCGAGGTCGGATTTGAGCACTTTGACATTGTAGACTGGGGTTTTGGGCCGTTCCGGACGCGATGGAGCTGTCCATTTTGCCAAAGTCCTCCCTCTTTTTCTGTTGTTTTGGCTGTGTAAGTTTCTCCTATAAGCGAAGTTTCTGCTCCAGTTTGTGATTGTATCTGGTATCTTTTACCCATATTGTGTGAGCTGTTTGCCCCATTGGTGTTGGCCCAAGCTCATTTTTATCTAAACATCAGAAATTATCCTCTTTTGAGCTGAGTTTTGTGTGTGTGTGTGTGTGTGTGTTTGTGTGGAGTGGGCAAGTGGATAGTCTCTCTCCTCTCACTCCAGAGGTGTGTTCCCTGTTTCGGCCAGGTGTGTTGTGTAAGCCGAGTGGTGCCCCATAGTGTGTGTGTGTATCTTCCCAAGAGTGTGTGTCGGATCCTTATAGAGACGCTGTGTGTGTTTTCATCCCGCTCACAACGGTGTTCTCTTTCTCGCCTTTTTCTTCTCTTGCTTTTTGTCATCCCTCTTTGAATTATGGTGTGGAGAAGTGTGCGATGGTCTTCTCTGTTTTGGAGGTGATGGAGAGCGTTTAGTCCGCCGTCTTTGTGGAGCCATCTCCATTGAGGTGGTAGGAGACTCACTTCTTTCTCGTTCCTTCAGTGGGGGCTCTTGAGTTCTCCTTTGAGAAGGAGATGCGTCTTCAAGGAGAAAATTTTTGAGCCCTCCGTATGGATCCTGTTCTTCTTCCCAAATAGGAGAGAGGCCTCTTTTGGAAGTCTTGCAGGAGGCTTCCTAGGTGCTCTCTCGTCATGGTGGGGAGCTTGGGGAATCCCATGAGCACGAAGCTGTCGTTGCACTTCACTTTGGAGGGATGGATTTCCCATGGCTTGTTGAAGCCAAGAAACAAGATAGTTAACAATCAACGGGGCATCATTAGTAGCCTGCTCATTAGAAAAATCAAAGTTATCTACATTAATTTCACTCTCTTTACTATTGTTCGCCATTCTAACAACTTTTAGGAGTAAACTTTTTAGGTGTACTTTGGCACTTCAAGCCCTAGTTGCTACTCCTCTTTACTCCTTTAGAGAAAGCACTCAAGCTACTGTACCCGTGGCTTGAATACCATTAATTGCAAGGAATAGAAGAGAGGGTTGTTCAACACCAAAACAGCACCGGCTCCTGTCAAGCTTCTAATAGCTCAATAGTGGTTAAGCCGTAGGTAATCCCCGTAGGACTCCACTATTAAGACCATAGCTCTCGACGGTGATGTCCCGTTATCTGCACAAAGGCAGGCGCACTCCAAGGCTGAAAAATCCCTATTCTACTTACTCAAATGCAATTAATAGTACCAACCATTGATAGCTAGCTCGAGGACCTCCCTTCTTGAGCAAGAAAAGAGAAACCTTGTGATCTGATACCAATGTAATATTTAATGGCCTAGTAACTTGTGTGTGGTGGAAAATAGCATGAACATACTGAGCATTTCATTAGAATAGATTCCTAATGAGAATAACAAGAGTGCTTGGGTGGAGAGAGCAACAAAAAGTATAACACCTAGTTAGATAGCATGAACAATACTTCAAAAGAGAGAGAAATTAAGCTATTGACAATAATGGAGGACCCGATTTACATGGAGCCTATCCCCCCTCCAAAAGGCTTTGTATTATGGTTTCTCCCATCAAGAGAGACATTTTACAATACAATTCTTTGTGTTCCTTCAATACTAGCTAGTGCAATGAAGATGGAAACTTCAAGCACTAAGCAAAACACTTATTAAACACAACATCAATTCCCTCACGTTCTCAGACCCAAGACCTCACACACCTTTGAAGATGATGAAAGCTAGCGGGGTATGAGAGTAGATTGAGAGGAAGCGAGAGTAGTCTTACGAGAAAGATGTACATATCCTCACATAATCACTCATATTAGCATAGCTTAGCTTAGTAATTAGCATGGTGGAGGAGATGAGCATGCATTGAAGCTTGGCTCTTGGTTGGATTTGCATCACAAAGCCAAGAGTTGTTGGTGTAGGCCTCCCTTCTCACAAGCTTGGAGTAGGTAATAAGCTTTCCATTAAAGCTTGAGAAGGAGAGAGAGAGTCTTCTTACTCCACCCATGGACTAGTGTGAGTGTGTATGCAATAATTCCTTGAGAAAATCAGCCCCCCCCCTCTCTCTCTTGGTCGACTCCTCTTGCTATTTTCTCATGCTCACACCCTATTGGACCTCTCCAGGCTTAGCCAATGGAATTTCAAGAGCATAAGTGATAGCCTTTTGACATGTGTCCCCCTTTCCCCTTTTGTGAGAGCTTTAGGTAATTAATTAATGCAACTAAACTCTCATTGGACCCCTTTGTCTCCCGGCCAATAGGAATCAGGCAAGCCATTGGGCTGCTGAATGCTCATTCGACCCCTTGGGAGACTATTTATAGTCTTCTAGAATGATTAATTCCTATTGGTTCTTTTATTAAGTGTTTTTAATTAAACTAGATTTACTCTAGCCTAATTCTCATTGGTCCACCTCCATGGCCATCCAAAAGGATTTGAGTACACCTTGTGGGATTTGGGCTAGGTAGTTGACATGTGTCTCTCTTTCCCATTGTGTAAAGGAAGATTGTGTGTGTGTGTGTGTGTGTGTGTGTGTTTCTCTCTCATCTCCTACTTCTAGGACTGGCCGCCTCCTATGTAGGGATGCATGAAGACTTTTTGAGCACACACAAAGCATCCAATATTCCTAGGCTTTTGACCTTTGGACACAACCTTTGAATTTTGGAACATTAGCATTTTGGAAGTCTTAATGGACTGAACCTTAGGGTCTTTTAAGCCCATTGTTGCACCTTGCTCTTTTGCAGGTGCCCCCCCCTTTGGATCTTAATTTTCCCTCCTTTGGATCCCTAGTCTGGCTAGTCTGCCAGTCTAACCAATATTCTAGCTTTTAACACGAGAAAATTATTTAGGAGAATTAGATATTAATTATTATGACATTACATTTGAAAAGGCTTGTCAGTTCTTACATTCTTCAAAGGATATCATTTCTTACAATCTTACCCTTCACTTTTGCATTTTAGATGAGATGTTTCATAAGGTGTTTTTTGAAATGAACCAGGGAGTGACACGTGGACACCCTCTCCTTCCTTGAAAATTTTATGCTGCAATATAAAGAGTACAGATGGCCGTAAAAATTGAAAATTTAAGGAATTGTTTGTATGTGCACTAGCAAAATTTTAGCGGTTTACTTCAAGGCAAACTTGGAATCTAGCTAGCATTTTGCAATTTTAGACCATTAAAAATATACTAAAGCCCACTTTTTATCTAACACCAGACTCAAACACTCTCAAAATGAAAGGACGTGTGTGTGTGTGTTGGGGGGGGGGGGGGGACGGGAGGGTCTCAAAGAGAGCCTTTTCTCGCGATCGAAATAATCTAAAGTAAATAAGGGGCACACTAAAACTCTTCTGAAGAATTGATGGTATGTATACTAAAACTTGCTGAATTTTGTTGATTTCCTTCAAGGTAAGCTTGGAATCCTTGGGGGGAGGTCACTATGTGTAAAACCTATATCACGTGTGTTCAAATACTATTTATAAAACCCTTAGCTGTGAAATTTTCACCAATAAAAAGGAGCATTTTTTAATTCAATTTGTAAAGTTTTTTTCAAGAATAGTTTTTCAACACCCTTTTTTATGTAAAATTGTGAAAAAAGTATATAATAGAATAATCAACAACGTTGAACCCACGTGATATGTATTTTTTAAAATTGTAGTGACCGCCTTGAGTTGCAATCTATCTAGGATTTTACAATTTAAGCTGGTTAAAAACATAATAAACCTTGGTTTAGGTGAACACTGTTTTTGAAGAGCCCCAAAATAGAAGGGGATGATAGACGTAGAAAAGTTGGATGCTTGGTACATCCAAGATTACTCTCCCCACCCCGAGGACATGCTTTGCGAAGAGAGGAGGGAAGTACCTGTTGAAAATCTTTTAGATCCTCACATGCAACACTAACATGAAAGAGAGAGAGAGGAGCCCTTTAAGCATAACACTGCTCGACGTAGGGTGACTCTTTTTTCCTCTTGGAAGTAATTTGAAGTGTGGCTCTAATTTTCCTTTTGAATGCTTTAAAGAAACCCCCCTTTTCTTTCTACACAAATCCACATAGAGCTGTCAAATTTGAAGGGTGACTCTATTTTGATATTTTGCTATTTTACATATCTAAAGCAATACTCAGGAGGGTTAATAGATTAAGAGCACCACCAATAAATAAGCCTCAAGCCAAGAAATTGCCTTTACCATGAGGAGAAAACACAATTGACCATACCAGTTCACAAGGCTATCTACAAGGAAGCATAACCCATAACCAAGTACATGTATTGGTGCCATCACAAGGCCATCTCATCACATTGAGGAACATTGTGTCCATATGAACATGGACCTTGAACCATACAAAGCAAAAGGAGAAGAACACCTGAGAATAGCACATGCTAAGATCTCCATGATTCCACACGTCAGGCAATGTTGAGAAAACATAAATGCATTTCTATTCTACTAGCCTCAAGGACGTGTACACTACATGTTTCAACTTCACCCAAAGAGGCAAAGTCACATGGTCTCGCAGTTAGACTAGCACCACATGTTCCTCACATGGGACAACATAAACATGCGGTATGTGAGGTCTCAAATAGGGCTTGCCAAAAATATTTTTCCTAATCGAACTAATTTGCTAGGCTTGCCAAAAAAAATTTCGTACTCGAAGTAAAGAAGGGCACAATTAAAACTTTGGATTTTAGGCCAAAATTTGAGAAATTATTGCTAAAACTTGCAAAACATTTCCAAAATTTTTCAAGACTAGCTTGGAAACTAGCCAAGATTTTTCAATTTTAGTTGATTAAAAATATAGTAAACTTTGGCTTTTTTGCAAACATTGTAAATATATAAAGGCATGATAAAAGCTCTTTTGATTTTTTAGTCAAAATTTGAAAAATTGACAATCTTTACACTAAAACTTGGAATTTTTTTCCGGTTTTCTTGAAGGAAAACTTGGAATATAGCCCAAATTTTGTAAGTTTATCCAGTACTAAACCCCGGTTTTTTGTAAACACGGGCCTCAAATAGCTCCAAAATGGAAGGGCATGATGGATGTAGAAGAGTTGAAAGCTCAGTACGTCCAAAGTCACTCTCTTACCACCCTAAGGATAGTATGTGACAAAAGGAGGCGTGCACCTATCAAAAATTTGGTACATCCTCACGTGGGTACCGACATGTGAGAGAGAGGGAGAGAGAGAGAGAGAGAGAGAGAGAGAGAGTTTTCCCAACAACCTAGTAGCCAACCAAAAGAAATGACATATTATTTCAAGAAAAAGGGAGTCAATTCTATGATAAAAAATGCTTCATCTACTTATATTAATTTTCCTAATTGTAGTAATTTAATAAATAAGAACACAAATAAAACTCTTCTAGATTTTAGGTTAAAATTTAAAAAATTCTCATTTTTCTTAAAAGCAAGCTTGGAATGTAGTCTGGGTCTTTCGATTTAAGCAGGTTAAAAATACACTAAGCCCTTTTTCTTGTGAACACAAGTCTCAAATAGACCCAAAATGGAAGGGTATGAGAGGAACTAAAAACTTGGATGTACAGTACCTCCTCGGTCACTCTTTTGCCACCTCAAGCACAAGCTATGCATGAAGAAGAAAGTGGACCTGTCAAAAATCTATTACACTCTTGCATGGGACACTGGCATGAGAGAGAGAGAGAGAGAGAGAGAGAGAGAGAGAGAGAGAGAGAGAGAGAGAGTTTTCCCAACAAGTTGTCAACCCTCCATAAGAAATTACAGATTGTTTTTAAAAAAAGGGAGTCAATTCTACCATATGAAATGCTTCATCTACTTATAATATTCTTCCTAATTGAAGTAATATAATAAATAAGGGCAAAAATAAAACTCTTCCAGCTTCTAGGTTGAAATATGAAGATTTGTCGGTAACATTGATACTTGAAGAATTGTCAGTATTTACATTAACTACTTGCAAAATTTATTGATTTTCTTCAAGGCAAGTCTGGAATGTAGCCTAGATTTTATAATTTTAGCCGGTTGAAGGTACATTAAACTTTGTTTCTTTTTGTAAACATAGGTTTCCAACATACCCAAAATGGAAGGGCATGAGAGGCACTAAAAAGACGCACGCTAAGTACATCCACAATCACTCTCTCACGACCTTCAGCGCAAGATATGCACAAACAGGAGAGGTGCACCTATCAAAAATTTGTTACACCCTTACATGGGACACCAACATGAGAGAGAGAGAGAGAGAGAGAGAGAGAGAGAGAGAGAGAGAGATTTCTTGGAAAACTAGCAGCCTTCCTAAAGCAACTACATACCATTTCAAGGAAAAAGAGAGCTATGTATTTTTTAATGAGAAATGCTTTAATTAACTAGCACTGGCTACTTCGGCTTTCATATACTCCATAAAATAAAAGAGTGTCAGTGTTAGAGTTTGTAGACATGTCATCCTTGCGAGGGAAAGATTATGGAAAGCCAAAGATGAAGTATCCTAATATACATTGATAAAGTCTTGCTTACAGGTCAAGTACTCAAGGTTGTGAACACCAAAAGAGGGAGAAACTATTGTGCTTGATTGAGATGGTTACACTATTGGCTACTGAGTTTGTATTTTTGAGGATTGAAATAAAGCAAAGAGTAGTTTATTTGAGGGAAATGAAAAGTGTTATTTGAGAATGCAGGTTTTAATTCATAAGATTAGGTGATGTGAGCAAAATTATATTACCATTAGATTTTGGATATCTAGATAATGATTTCAACGACTTTCGAGAGAGAGAGAGAGAGAGAGGCTCTTGCATTTGTGCTACACAAGACATTGCATTTTGACATAGAACTCCTGAAGATTTATTTCATGTAGAGACATCAATTGCTTGATGGGTTTTTTATCTTGAAAACTTATTCCACATAAAGTGATCAAGGCCTTGCAAACAACTGAGCATATCCTTACTAGAGAAGATACCAACAAGGATCAATTGTCAAAATTGTATTATATATACATTTTTGTAGAGACAATTTGTATGGCATGCTTCCAATTAAAATCTCCTAAGTTTGAGTATGTGTGTGTGTGTGTGTGTGTGTGTGTGTGTGTGTGTGTGTGTGTGTGTGAGAGAGAGAGAGAGAGAGAGAGAGAGAGAGAGGAGTGGTAGCTCCTTATGGGCTTCCATTGAGAGGGTGATCGCGGGGTTAAATGTCAGTATGAATGTGTGTGTGTGTGTGTGTGTGTGTGTGTGTGTGTGTGTGTGTGTGTGTGAGAGAGAGAGAGAGAGAGAGAGAGAGAGAAAATAGTTGTAGCTCCTTATGGGTTTGAATTTTCCCATAGGGAGATAAATATTGATGGAGGGAAACAAAGAGGGTAATTGAGGGGTTGTGCACCAACACGTGTGTGTGTGTGTGTGTGTGTGTGTGTGTGTGTGTGTGTGTGTGTGTGTGAGAGAGAGAGAGAGAGAGAGAGAGAGCACACTAACAGATATCAAATTTTTAACCTAAAAAGTCTTTAATTTATTGGTTTTTAAGAGGGAATTTTGCTAACCAATCCACCACAGTCAATGGTTATTATAGTTTCCTTTTTTATTCACTGAGAGAGATCTCAAAGATCTACTTAACAAGTCTTTACCTCAAAACTCTATGTGCCTCTGTGTGTGTGTGTGTGTGTGTGTGTGTGTGTGTGTGTGTGAGAGAGAGAGAGAGAGAGAGAGAGAGAGAGAGAGAGAGAGAGAGGCGGGATGGGGGGGGGGGGGGGGGGGGGGGGGGGGGGGGGGGGGATGGGATTTTTATTGATGCAAATAGATATCAAAGATCTACTTGAAAAATCTTGATCTCATGATCTAATATGAGAGAGAGAGAGAGAGAGAGAGAGAGAGAGAGAGAAAGAGAGAGAGAATTGTCATATTTTTGGAGTGATCCACTCTCTCCACTTGTGTGTATACAAACACTTATCCACACCTACAAATGTGTGTGTGTGTGACCAAATGGCCATGCTTTTCTTGACAGTAGCAACACGCGGGTCACACACTAGTTACTTTTACATCCCTTTAAACAAAGGTATCTCCTTAGATTCCTACAAAAAGAAATGAAAAAAAGATTAGAGGGACATATTTGATGCGCTTTCCTTAGTTGTTGATCGTCATTACATCCTATATTTCACCATACCATTCAACCTTGAAACAAAAATTCTTCTTTTCTTCATGGTTCACACATTTTTCTTTGTAAATTGGTGATGACTGACCAAAAGGAAATTCTTAGAATGAGTAGTCAAGCCAAAGCAAGGACTATCAATAACGAAGCTACTTAGGGAATTTGAGTGATTTTATGCACAACTCACCAGGACAGAATGGGCCACACTATATGTAGAGAAGACATATCTTTTCTTACAAGCTGCAGGTAAAGAGTTTCAAGAAAATTTGGAGCTTCTTCTTGAAGATAAAGATGTTGAGCAAGGACTAAAGACCAACTAGAATGAGGTTGAAGATGTTGTCTCACTGCTTGCCAAACGACAAAGAAGAAGGGACAAGATGGTAGTAAACACTACAAGTTCTTCCACCTCTAAACTATGAAAGAAATCGTGACAACCTCAGAGTTCATCCTCTACCAAAGGTGAGCAAAGAGTTTCATGATCATAGGGAAATGATGGGTTTTGGTCAAGTACCATTGTAAAGTGGGATTGCAGTGGTACAGAAAGAAAAAGGGTCTCACCTGATTCAAAAAGAGGTGAAACTCTCTCAACGGGCTCCTTGGTAACAAGGAATGGATCAATGTTTTACGAAACTTGAAGATTTGAAGATATGTGAGAGACAATATATACATAATGTATAAATAAGCATGAAAGAGAGTGGGTTGCTAGAGCCTACTAAAAATGTTATAGATTTGTGTGAATAAGTTTCTTTTGTAGATATTATGGGTGAGCTTGATGCTATAATGGAGTCTAGTTTGCATCTTAAAAATGAAGTTGTGAAAGTATGCTCTATGGAAATGTATCAAGTCATAGAATCCTTTAAAGAAAACCAAACAAGTGGCCTAGAAGTTCATGTTGAAACTAAATACAAGAGTGTAGCAAAGAAGGTGAAACCAGTAGCTTCACCCTTACCACCCAACAACAGGGAAAAGATTGAGCAGGCTTCTTTGCAACCAAGTTTGAGGAATCCTAAAAAGATCGGGCACACCTTCACAAAGGAGTCTTTTCAAGAGTTTTAGATTGGTTGCAAGGAGTTTCTAACATAGGAGGAGACAAAGTGCTTCAAAGAAATGCGTTCAAAGCATGGTAAGGCTTTTGCATTTGAGCCACATGAGATAGGATGTGTTGCTCCTTCTATTGTAGCTCCTATGGTAATTTTTACAATACCTCATATGCCATGGAATTTGCGGCCTATTCCGGTTCCAAAGGCTCATTTGCCCAAGTTAGTAGAGCTATTGAGAATGAAAAGATCAAAACGGGGATTTTGGAGCCTCCTTGTGCTCCATACTCAAACAAGTGGTTCACAATTCCAAAGAAGAATGGTGCTCTACACTTCATCCAAGATATGCAACCAGTGAACAAGGTCACAATAAGGAATGTAGGAATAGGTCCAATTGTGTATGAGTTTGCATAGGCGTTTGCAGGGAGGGAAATCTACTCGATGGGGGATCTCTACTCAGGTTATGATCAATTTTAGCTTTCAATTGAAAGCAAAGACTAGACAACCATGAGGACACCTTTAGGTTTGGTAAGGATGTTTACCTTGTCGGCAGGGAGCAACCAACTCGGTTGCACATATGATGAATGGAATGAATAAGGTCTTACGTAACTTTATTCCTCAAATCACAATGCCTTTCATTGATGATTCGCCTATCAAAGGATGTGAAGAAAGTGAGAAATATGAAGCTTTGGATCTCAGGGGATGTCGTAGGTTTCTGGTAAATCACATAAAATGATTGTGATAAAATTTTGTCTAGGTTGGAAGAAGTGAATCTTACTTTTTCAGGGAAAAATTCTATATTTGGTGTCGATGAAGTGCTCATTGTGGGGAACATGTGCAGGCCATATGGTAGGAAACCTTGTCCAACAAAGGTAGATGTCATCCAAAGAATGAAAGAAACATGCACTAGCATCACTGAGGCTAGAAGGTTTCTGGGAGCATTTGTCTTTTATGTTATTTGGATTCCACATTGTGCACATGTAGCTGATCCTCTTTATCAATTGCTCAGAAAGAATCAAAAGTTTAAATGGACAGAAGCACGTGTAAAATCCATGAGAAAGATAAAGGAGTTGCTCCAGTCAACACCAACTTTGAGAAAGGTAGACTATGAGTGTCAAAGGCCAGTAATGTGACAGTAGACACTAGTCCTATAGGGATTGGGTGGGCAATAGAAGTTTCAATGAACAGAAGCACATGTAAAATCCATGAGAAAGCTAAAGGAGTTTCTCGAGTCAGCACCAACTTTGAGAAAGGAAGACTATGAGTGTCAAAGGCCAATAATGTGACAGTAGACACCAGTCCTATACGGATTGGATGTTCAATAGGGCAAGATGATGAAGAAGGACACAAGTATGTGGTGAGATTTGAAGCAAAGGTACAAAGTGCTCGCCAAAAAAACTATCCACAAATAAAGAGAGAGTTATGGGGTATGGTTACAACCTTGAAAAATGGGAAAGAGTACCTAATTGATGCATATGTGGTTGTAGAAACGGATTGTTTACCACTTCTTAGAATGATTACAAGCTGATCAACACCAGACATTGCTATGTTGCGGTGGATTTCCTACATTAAGTCCTTAAATACCGAGTTTAAGCACATTGTAGGTAAAGACAATATAGTGGCAAATATGCTATCAAGGGCAGGGTATGAAGATGAGTCACAAATGATTGACGAGGGAGATGATGTAGGAACAAAGTTCTATTATATCTCTCATGTCAAAGGTAACAATGTCTGCATGACTAATCCACTTGAATTGTTCTTGAAAGAGCTTTATGAAGGTGATTGGCTTCTTATTGGAAGCTATACTTGAGTACTCTAGCAAAACAAGATGATTGGTCTGAACAAGAATTCAAGAGGATACGTAGGAAAACATATGGGTACTTTTTGAGGGATGGTTACTTGTGGAAGCATCCTAAACAAAAGGTTACTACACCACAACGGGTTATATGTAAAAAAGAGAATTAAGTAAAGCTCATGCAAGAGTTCCATGAGAGTCTATGGGCTGGACACAGGGGTGTGTGGGAAACCTTCTCCAAGTTGAAAGAAAAATAATGGTGGAAGGGTATGTATAAACATGTATCTCAATTTGTAGAGTCATGTGTAACTTGTTAAATGTATTCAAATGTTCAACATCGTGATGGATTTCACCCTACATATCCACTATCCATGCACAATAAATGGGTTGTGGATCTAGTCACAATGCTTTTAGGACTCTAGCAGATGAGATACTTGGTTCTTGCACGAGAGGACCTAACTAAACAGGTTCAAGGAACAACATAATAGCTAAAACCATAGAAGCTATGTGCAAATTCCTTCTTGATGATGTGATTTTCCGTTATGGTTGTGTGGGGAAGATCACTGAAGATAGAGGTGGCTAGATGATGAGGAAGCAAGGCAGCTCTTTTCCAAATTAGGAATCAAGCTTTCTCTTACTACAGCTTACAATCCTGAAGGCAATGGAAAGAGTGAAAGAGGGCATCCTCCTATCATCAAAGATTTGGCCAAGGCCCATGAAGGAAGAGTTGGTGAGTGGCCAAAAATGTTGCCATATGCTTTATGGGTTGATTGTACAACACATAGCTCACTACAATTCCCACATGGAATGTACTAACTTGGCAAGAGGGGCTTAGCATGGAAGAGCTCCTTGCATTGCATATAAGAAACTAGAAAGAAGAAGTAGAGACATTGAGGCTGCAAAAGAATGACTCAACAATGCAAGGGTAAAAAACAAGGACTACTTTGATAAGCAACATCGGCTCAGGAGCAAAGCAATTGACAAAGGTGACTGGGTTTTAGTGTATGATAGTAGCCTTAATAACCAGCACACAATCATGCGTAATTTTCAAAAAAGAAGGTTTGGACCATATGTTGTAAATCATGTGCATGAGAATGCTACTTACAGCAGCTTGTCTGAACTAGATGGTACAGAAGTAAAGATTCCCATTGCAGAAAAAAGGATCAAACTGTTTAAGAGAAGAGAAGACATTGATTCATAAGATATTGAGGAGGAAGAAGAGCAAAACACAGGTGAATATCAAAGTGACGATGAAGCAAAGCTATCAATGAAGATGAAATCATGGAAGACCTACAAGAGGACTAATCTTGCAATGATCAAATGTGGCACATACCAAAGGATGTGCAGGTTTAGAGGGGGTGGATTTCGTGTTGTAACACGTATATAGTGGGAACGAATGCTACAACATCTATCTTGCAGTTTTTAGATACATAAGTATATTTCCTATAATGTACATATGCATATCTAAGTATAATAATAGGCTTTCTATCTCATCCTATTTTTTATCTCAAGGGTAACATATTCTTACGTTACCGTCAAAAAGTACTATGGGAAAAGTGTCAATAGCTCCACCTCTTTAACTTGGGGCAAACAACATTGGTTCTTTCTTTATACTATCTCATTATTATCTCACACCCTAACTAGATCCTATATCTAGGGTAACTTTCAATATATATATATACTCTATGTATTTTTCTTATATTTCTTTTTAATAGCTACTAGGAAGGAATCAAATCCTAGTGGGACACTAGCTTGCATTATTCTCAAAGATACACCTATTTTAATGCATTATTGCAAGAATGATCACAAAACTTTGTCAAGGATAAATGTCATGCTTTCATAATGCATGAGGTGTCCATTGGAATCAAATGAAAGTCTAGGCTAAGAGGACCACAAGAAGACTTTTGCTGCCAAAATTGTACCCTATTTTGATGATTTTTTAACACATGGTTCCAATATGACTTGAAAAAAGTATATAAAATGGGAGTTGTAGCTAATGAACTGAATTTTCTGTCCCTAATTTTACTTTTTTATTTGGAGCCACGGTTGAGGAGCTATGATCAAAATGGTGGACCCAGTCTGCCCACATCATGCAGGGACAGCTCATTTCAAACTTTGCCAGTTTCTATTCACACTGGCTCTTCTCTTCTCGTGTAAAACCTTGGGGGTTCCCTTCACCTATAAAAGGGTACCTCTTGTTCCTTGTAAACCATTGATGAGATGAATTCATGAGGGAGTGAGAGCAGTAATGCCTAATTGTACTTAGCCATAAACATAAGCCTAAGCCTAAGCCTACACCTCCTCCTAGAGGATGACTAGCCAATCTTGTAAGCTATCCTTGGAAGATCAACTCTAATCAAAGAAGGTCTTGAACTTGGTGCATCAATCAAGGCTTGAAGTCTTCCCTCTTTTTCTCTCTCCATAAAAATTGGTGAATAACTCCCGAAGGGTTTTTCAAGTAAGATGTCTTCTACTTTGACATTTTGTTGATTTCTTGTTGTTTTCTTTTCCATCTCTAATGCAACATATATCTATAATTTCATCTCCCTCTCTAACCAAATCTATATCTCTCACTCTTACAAATTCAATCTCTCTACAAATTATAGGTTCTCCTTACTACAGGTACATCTCTGCCCGTAGTATCTTTATTGTCTACGGGCAAGAATAGGGCTTGGGAGGGAAATTCTCTTTCCTTCACTTCTTTCATATCTACATTTTTCACATACTTAAGTTATCTTAGATGAATAATCCACATGATGTGAATTTCTATCGCTTCCACTCTATGCGATCTATTATAATTAACATATGGATTAGCCGTAAAATATACTTTCAACAACGTCACTAGTATTTCTCTTTGGCTCAGAAAGGCTCAATGAAATACTTCTTTCACCAGATCCCATCATACCCCTTATAGACTATAACTTTTCATTTGACGTAAGTGTAGTTATCTTGCTAAGAACCAAGAGAATTTGTACATACGATTAATCCCAATCACTAGACAAAACATATATATTATGGTAAGCACAAAATTACAATTCCAAAGAACAATTCATACTCTGTTTGGTTAGCAAAGATTGAATTCCATTAACTCATCTATTAACCCTTTCATATACCCATGACACGATACTACCATAGCATTGATGTTTTCATCTTTGTGTTGTTTTGATATTCTCTTTTGTGTTCTTTCTTTGTGTGTGTGAGTGCAAGAGAGAAAGAGTGGTGCTTCTTTGATTGCACTCCTTCTAAACCCTAAACTTCATGGCATCTATGGTATAACTTCTTCATAAAGTTTTTTGGAGTTCTCTCATAAACTCTCACAACCAAAAGCCCAGTGCTTTCCTAGCAAGACCACAAATTTCTTGACAACACTGGCATACATGTGGACCAAAGCATTGATGATGACCAATAATCACATGATGCATAGGTTCACAAATGATGCAAGCATCATATGTGGGCCCTCGTTTTGCATCAACACATAACTTCTCTACCATGTCCATGTTGTAAATACCGTGCACATAAGTACATCCAAGAAACAACATTGAAGCAATCCAAAATACACTACACTTTATGTGCATGACCAACTTGCAAGTGTGTCTGAAGTTAACCCTTGTCACAAATATGTGTATGTATCCTACAATCCTAGCATAGAGAAAGACATCCAAGAACGATGTCGTTTTCTTTCAAGAGGCCAATACTAAGAACCTCATTATGAAACTCTTTGCTTTTATCAATATCTTGCTAGATTCCACATCTTGTTAAGATGAAAGCATAGATGATTGTATTGGGTTATATAATAATACAGAAACAAAGCCCGCTTGGTTTTGCAAATGGGGATGAAGATTGTGAGAAGACATCTTACACTAATATATGAATGCAAAGAAAAAGTATATTCGAAAATGACAAAGAGTGTATCTCAATAGCACTATCTTCTCCATCTTGTCAAAGAAGTAATAGAGACATGAGCTACCAGAGAGAGAGAGAGAGAGAGAGAGAGAGAGAGAGAGAGAGAGAGAGAGAGAGAGAGAGAGAGAGAGAGAGAGAGAGAGAGAGAGAGAGAGAATTGTTTACCATCACTACACTGTCGATTGGGCGTAGACAGTGAAGTGGACTTTGCAACCACAATCTGATGAGATATTGTTCATATATAAGCCAATAGCAAGGACCACTAATTTTTTCCAAATTGGTATATGGGAGCACACAAAACATGAGAAGCCCTTTTACTTTAGAAGGTCGTCTACTTGGCTCTATAGATAGCCAATTGTATAGAGTCACACATACCTTTATACTTTTCAAAAAAATGCATAGACCTACTATTTTATGGTTTTCCATGGCTCATGAAAATCTAGCAACACGCCTCTGTCACACACATTTTTTCATGTTGGTTGAAAAATGATATATTCTAACTTTAGTTAATGTGCGTCATGTGTGACAAAAAGCACACAAATTGCTTTGTTCAGGGTCCATTTTAGTGCTTGCATCTAACATGGACCTAAGTATATTGTAAACCAACCCTCAGGGATCCCTACTAAGGACACCACAATCCATAGCTATACCATTAAAAAAACTGCAAGCAACATTGGTAGTGTTGTCATTGGACATCTCTCTTATATTCAATTTTTAAATCTTTACTTCAAAACTCTTCTCTCTCTCTCTCTCTCTCTCTCTCTCTCTCAATTCAATCTTGTTTTCATATTTTTAGATATTTTTTTGTTTCTCTCTCGAAATTGCTGCTTGAGCTTCACCTCTCTCTCTCTCTCTCTCTCTCTCTCTCTCTCTCTCTCTCTCTCTCTCTCTCTCTCTCTCAAAAAACGCAGCCGTTTTTTGACCTAGTAGACAGTAGTCCACTCTTTTGATCATAACTTCTTCATCCGAACTCCGATTTGGGTGATCTATAGCCTCAATCGAAGAGCACGAAGTCCTCTACGCATTGATGTAAAAGACAGAAATTTTCAGAGTTATGGAAGGCGTTTCTATAGCAGCATTTCCGAAGTGAACAGGTTCAACAAAATTGATTCTCATCTCCTATTTTACATACAATGTCTTCCGGCACTCGCAAGGGTTCTTCTTCTTCAACAAGGTCCACAACCATTGTGGAAAATGATCCAAAATCTCCTAAGTGTGGAGATAGCAACACAACCACCCAACCAACGACATCGGAAACCATGATCATGGCGTACTTGGTATCATTGCAAGAGACCGTAAACAAACAAGGCGAAGACTTACGAGCATTTGCAATTGAGAATGGCACACTAAGGGTACTTGTGGTTGAGAATGAGAATCTCAAGAGGACACTTGAGATGCAAACAACACGTTTGATGAAACTTGAAGAGGAAGTCAAGGAATGTAAACGCTCTCTTGTGGACTTGAATGCTTTGAAGGAGCGGATGAGCAAAGTAGAGCATGACCATGTATTGAAAGAGGAGAAATTTGACACTATGAGCCGGGATGTATGCGACATGAAAAATGTATGCACAAACAAGTCTTGGGCTGATGTATGTGGTAGCAATGTGGTTTCTAATTCCTCACTCATGCAAGCTATGGTTCAAACAAAGAATGTTGAGAATGTGGATGTGGAGGAGTTGAAGAAATGGGAGCGACGTTCCAAGAACATTGTTATTCTTGGAATTCCCGAAGAGAAGTTAGAGACACCTCCTTCTCTTGCCATTGTTATTGAAGATTTCTTCAAAACCCACTTTGGCATGTCCGGAGTTATGGTCTATGGAGCACATAGAGTGGGAAAGCAGGGAGCTCCTCGCTCGGGAGAACGGCCAATTGTATGCACCATGCCGGATGAGACAAAATGTTTTGTATGTGAATATCGCACTATTAAGCAACAAAATATGAGTCGCAAGGCATATGAGGAAAAGAATAATAAAAACAAGGAAATCTCTCATGAAGAAAATGTGCCCAAGGAGGAGGAAAGTCTCTCAAGCAAATAGGGATGCGTGACCTATGAGACCGAGTTACAATTGAAAATATGCTTTTGGAATTGTAATGGATACCCATGGAATGCGGGGGTTGGCATTGATGAACTAATAAGCAAAGCCGATGTTGTAATTCTTGTTGAAACTTGGGAGCATGATACACAAAGGATTAACGGCTTGGAGGATTACAATGTACATTCATTGATGTGGTCAAAGAATCTCAAGCAACGAAGAGGACAACGAGGGTTAGCATGTATGGTTAAGAAAGGATTGGAAGATTTTGTATCAATTGTGAAAGATGACAAGTACAAACGTTATGTATGGCTGAAAATTATGACACCAAAAAGAGCACCCATTTTTGTAGCCGGTTGCTACATTCCTCATCATGATTCTCCCTTTTATGCTTGCATGGATAGAGATCAACCATTTTCTGATTTGGAAGAGGACATTGCTTATTTCAAAGGTGAAGGTGATGTTATTGTATTTGGGGATATGAATGCTCGCACAAAAACATTGCAACATGATACTCAACAATTTGATATGCCATACATTTCAAGGGAGTTGGAGGAAGTTCACTTGTATGATCGTACTTCAATGGATGAGAAAGAGCCGGATCACTATGGAAAGTTACTTTTACACATGTGTAATAGCACGGGTATGCTCATTGCCAATGGTGTATCTTTGTGGAGTGGAACCAATGGATTTATATGTAGGAGACATAATGGGGATAGTGTGATTGACTATATGCTACTCTCTGAAGCCATCATGTATCGCATAAAGAGTTTTATGTTTGGTCAATGGACCCCGGAATCCGACCATCGCACCTTATGTATTGACCTTTCATGTGGAGAAGCAACTAAGCATGATAATCTCAGCCAAAGGAAAAAGAAGTTATCACTATGTATGGATTTCAAACGGGCACCAATGTACATTGAAATGGTTGAGCAAAAATTATGGATAACAAAGCTTCAATGTGATGCACCATTGGAAACTAAATGGGAAGCTTTCAAGAAAGCTATTTGTTCTTGTGTGGAAGAATGCTTTGCCATAAAGCATCTCCATGGTATCAACAAAGATAGATCACGCAAAAGGTGGTTTGATAAAGAATGTCAAGATGCTCGAAAGTCCTTGATAAAGCTTGATGCAACTATGGACAAAGACAACTATCAAAGTCATTTGCATACATACAAGGCATTGATTCAAAAGAAGAGAAGAAGATGGGAAGTAAAGCAACAAGAATTTCAAGTCCAAGAAAAGGCACATGCATGTGGAAGATTTTGGAGAAACTTGAGAGGCAAGCGGGTTGAGAATTTTGGTAACTTGAGTCTAGTGGATATGTACACACATTGTAGGCAATTATATGAGCAAGCAAATACTGAAAAAATGCCATTTTATGGTTCACTCCCATGTATGCCGTCTTTTTTTACTATTGAGGATGTATGCGGTGGGCTTGAAAAGTTGGCCACTCGCAAAGCGGGAGATCTTCAAGGTATCAAGCTGGAGATGATCAAATGGACGGGAGATTTTACCCATGAGTGGATGTGTGATATGTTCCTGCACTTCAACATGGTATGCCTTATGATTGGAGTACTAATTGGGTTAAGCCTTTGCATAAAGGAGGGGATGTAAAGAATGTAAGCAACTACCGGACTATAATGATTGGGTCTCTTATGACAAAGTTGTTTGGGTGCATAATGGAGATGAAATTGAGTGATTGGGCTGAAGAGAATGACAACCGTGCAAAGGGACAAGCGGGTCTTCATCGATGCCATAGCACCATTGATCATCTTGTCACTCTTCGTGTTCTCATGGAGGAAAGTCGGTTGAAAGGAAAGCGATTGTATTGTTGTTTTGTGGACTTTAAGAAAGCCTTTGATATGATTCCACGTAACAATTTGTGGAGAAGGATGGAAGAACTCCAAGTGCCAAGTGAGTTTATGCTTGCCGTTTCTCGAATCTATAAGAAGGTGATTTATCAATTGCGCATGGGAAGAGAAATTTCAGAAATTTTTGTAAGCACTATTGGGGTTAAACAAGGATGTCCATTGTCACCAACTCTCTTTGGTCTATGCATCGATCAATTGGAACAAATGGTACTTGACTTTATGCAAGAAGAAGGCATTGAAGAGGTCACTATTTGCAATGCGGTAATCATGCTTTAGTTGTATGCGGATGATGTAGTGCTTCTAGCACACACTTTAGAAGATGCACAAAAGCTTATGGTTGTCCTTGAGAACTTTTGCTTGCATAGTGGGCTGATTGTAAATGAATCCAAAACAAAGGTTATGCTTGTGAAAACCAACCATAAGGAGAAGCCATGCATTGTGTACAACAACGAGACACTTGAAGTTGTTGAGAGCTTTAAGTACCTTGGCCTTGAGGTTCCATCCAATCACAAGTGGCATGAATGTGCTATGCGTCGTTTGGAAGCGGGAAAGAGAGCATATTATGCATTTGAGAACATGTGTAATGCGGATCAAGTGTTGGGTTCTCAAGACGTATCTTTTTGATGCATTGGTGACACCGGTTCTTCTTTATGGAGTTGAAGTGTGGGGCGGGAGCATCTCAAAGTCTACTTGGAAAGAGTTTGAGAATGTCCAAAAGCGTTTTCTTACAAACTTTCTCCAAGCTAAGACACAAACACCATATATGCTCCTACTTCTTGAGTCGGGATCTCTTCCAATTGAGGTTATGGGCATGGAAAGGGTTGTGGAGTACATGATAAAGATGCGTCAAAACCCCTCACATCGACTTCCTACAATTGCATGGGAAGCAAGCAAAAAAGTTCAAAAGACGCATAAAAGCAAGATCTTGAGCACGGGATGGATGCAAGACATAAAGAAGTGGTTTGGGAGATGGGATGCATTACACTTGCTACATGATGCTTCAATTGACTCTCAAGTGAATGAAGCTTTTCTACAACGCCAATGTATTACGGCTTGGCAGAAATCCGGTGGGTCACGCTTCATACATTACACCACCTATATTGCCCCCAACTACAAAACCATGTTCTTCGCTGAGAGAGGAAACCGTACTCACACTTACATGCTTGAGCCTATTCCCTTGTCCGCGATACGCACTATCGCAGCAATTCGGCTTAGCTCCCATTTCCTTCGATGCGAGATAGGGCGTTGGGGCAATGGAGAAGAGTCAAATCGATTGTGCACATTATGCTCACTGCAAGTTCGAGAGTCTGAGTACCACACACTACTAGAGTGCTCAGCTTTTGATCACATCCGAACTTGCTTCTCTCACATTTTCAGCCATAACTTAGACCTACACACTTTCCTCTCCCAGCCAAAGTGTGGGCTCTCCATTGCGACTCTCATCACTACAATTTTGGAGCATCGAGAGTCACTCATCAGCCATACACATACTACATCACATGTAACTTTGGTCCCATAGGTCATATTTGACCTCCGAGGACGATAATAAAATCTATCTATCTATCTATCTATCTATCTATCTCTCTCTCTCTCTCTCTCTCTCTCTCTCTCTCTCTCTCTCTCTCTCTCTCTCTCTCTATCAATTCAATCTTGTTTTCATCTTTTTAGATATTTTCTTATTCCTCTCTCAAAATTGATGCTCTCTCTCTCTCTCTCTCTCTCTCTCTCTCTCTCTCTCTCTCTATCAATTCAATCTTGATTTCATCTTTTTAGATATTTTTTTATTTCTCTCTCGAAATTGCTGCTTGAGCTTCATCTCTCTCTCTCTCTCTCTCTCTCTCTCTCTCTCTATCAATTCAATCTTGTTTTTATCTTTTTAGATATTTTCTTATTCCTCTCTCAAAATTGCTACATCCTTCTCTCCTAACAACAACACATGTGCGCCATGGGGATTCAAACATCAGGTTGTTGTGCTCGTAGCTACACTTCAGTGATGGTCCTAGGCTATGCAATCACTCCCTACCAAGTACCACATCTGCCCTCTCCATATTCATAAGCTGAAAATCCAAGGATGTAGAATAGCCTTGTATTTCCAATGGTATAGCTCTGACTTAAGTATCCCATATTTCGGCATCATAACCATTTATCATTGCTACCTTGTAGCGGTGGGAACTCAAAGTTTGGGGCAATTTGAGTTTTTCCACTAATCCATAGTTAATGAAATTGTGAGTAGCACCATCATCTACCAAGATGCACACCTTGTGGCCTTGAAGAGATCCATACATATGCACTAACTCATGTGGATCGAAGGTCTGTTGTCAAATGGAAGGCGTGATACAGCATTCATGCACCACCTCGGTGTGTGTTACTTCCACCGTAGAGAATATGAGAAAGACTCAAGAGGTAGCAGTTGCACCGCGTGCATTGCTTTCTCCTTGCTGTGAGTAGCAGATTTCCCCTTGGGACAATCCTTTTTGCCATGGACACTTACCAAGCATTGAAAGCATAACTTCTCTTTTTTAGACTTCTCAAATTCCTCAAGAGAGAGAGGACCATGAGACCCCTTGGGATTTTTAGCTGCTTCAGAATTGGTTGCTATAAATTCCTTTTATTGTGCCCATACTGTGTGCGTGTATTACCATGTGTATTAGCAGGCACATGATTATTATGCGATTTCTTTTCATGTGGATCATCATGAATGTGTGCTTTCACTATGGCCTCCTCAAGTGTTTTAGGGTCCTGAGTCTTGACGTGCTTCTTAAGCTTGGGCATCAGACCACAGATAAACCCACGTACGTGCTGAAAGGTGTCTAGCCCTTCCAACTTGAGGATAACATCCCGATAGTGAGAGATATATTCAAGCAATGATGGGTGTTGGTGCATGGAACACGTGTCCCAAGCCGTCCAATTTCGATCTGCCTCATTCATAGGCAGAAATTCTTTTTGAAACATAGCCTCAAAGCCTGTCCAACTCTGTGGTATGATATTATTCTCCTTAAGAGACATCCACCATTTTTAGGCCTTGCCTTCCAAAGTCAAACTTGTCTGCAGTACTTTGACTGCATCCGGAGTACGCCATAAGGCGTGAATTCCATCCCACTTGCTGAGAAAGATATTCACTACATCCTTATTGCAATCTCGGTCCTCTCCCTTAAAAGTTGGTGGCTTGTTTTTCAACAATTCTTCCACCTCCTTTGCAGTGAGAGAGTGCAAAGAATCCAAAGATGGACCTTGTCCATGACCAGAAGGACCTTGCCACTGATCGGCAACGTGCTCATGCATGTGTGTGTCAGCAGGACCCTTGGCCTGCTGCTACATAAATTGTATCACTAAAGTGGAAACTCTAATGACATTTTCATTTTGGGATGCAAAATTTTTTTCCATTACTGAGATGCGTGTTTGAAGTGCTCAAAATTCCTGGATATTGAGCAATTCATAAGCGTCATATCCTTCCGTAGCGTCGCGGACACTTTTCGTGAGAGTATCTGGCTGCGAGCCATCATGGGAAGGATCAGGCGTATTATGCTCAAAATCAAAGGTCATATTGATATCTGAATCCATGGCAACACCGTGCAGTGTAAGAAAGAGAAAGAAGAATACCTTGATTCAAAAAACAATCTTGTAGCCGTAGTATGCACTACAAACGAAGAGAATTATCCGTGCTAATTACTTGGTTTGTCAAAGCTTTGTCGGTCCGTAAGTCCACCCGTTCACATGCACTGCTTGAACACGTCGCAGTCGATTCAATCTTCCGCAAAACAACAAGTAATGATGGATATTGGGTTAAAAATCTCAAACTCGTCTTTGTACTATCCTTGACGGAGTCCTACAATTTCTGCACCTTAAGAGAATCTGCAGCAAGCTGACTGCCTATCAAATGATGTCTCGGCATGTTGTGGACGAGACGAGGGCTCGCGCCTTTGCTAACAATCGAGTACGGGTGTGCACTGGGTGGGGATGCACCCTTTCAGGAGAAAAAAAATTTGGGACTGCCCAAGGCCAATGGCCTTAGGGTTTGTTTTTTTGTTTATTGGTGAGAAATGTTTGCACAGACAATCGGATATGGGGTTCGAGACTGCCGCACGAGTTCTACAAGACAATGGGGGCGCACCCAATGCTTCCTACAGTCTGCTCCCATGACGGGATTTGTGGCCCTACCCTATGTGCACCCTCCGATCTCCTTAGAGTAGCGTTTGATGGAGGTCGACATCGCGTCCCTCCCCGCCTCAAGAGGCCCTGCACACGGCGGTGTTCTGCGGCTTCCTTCCGCGCTTGGCAAGAGAAAAGCCTCACGGCATGCAACATGCCAAGAAAAAGAAGCACGCCCTTTTTCTAGTTATCTGTGGCTCTAATACTAGTGTAAGACCTAGGGGTGCTAGACCTTGAGATCCTCCTCCCTTCCTCCCATTATATAGGTAGGCTCCTAGCCTCTTGCCCTAGACGGATCCCCTATCCACATTGTCTAGCCCGGTCGCCTGGCCATAGTCCGTGATCCCCTAGCCTTGCCTTAAGGGACCCTTATCTTGACATTTAGTAAACACATAAGAAAGATTGCAACAAATTTCATATTGATGCCATCACATGTACTTTGTTTGCAAGAGACAAGACTAACAAAAACAATACCACGTGCAATACCAGGCATTCTACAACACCAAATTAATGCAAAAGTGGGTGTCTCCATTCTCCACCAAGAAACACTAATACACTTTGACAATGGGAATATCTCTCGTTCAGGAGTTGAGATGTTGCATACAACAATCAAGTTCGCAAACAACAAAATCATCAAAATAGTTTCTCTTTATAATTCACCTTCAACACAACTAACAAATTTAATAGACGCATTAAAATCATTGCTTGAACAACACGCTATAGAGATTCCAATCATTATCTTGGGTAACTTCAACATTGACATTAAAGTTCCTAGTACTTCTTACAACCACCTCTCCTCTTTCCTAAACAATATAACACCAGATAATTGGTAACAGATGTTACAACTATCTATGGATCTTCCTTAGACCATATTTGCGCTAGCTCAACAAACTCCAACTACGAAGCAACATCCAACTTCATGTATCGGTCTGATCACTCCGCGACATACATTATGCTGCCTTGTGACCACCTTTAACATTGCCACTTCCCATTCATTTGTCATGCTGCACGCCACCATGATCTCTAACCTTGTTTAATTTGTAGGATTTTTGAACTAAGTTTTAACATCATTGCACCGATTTTTCTTCTCTTTACCATGGTTTGCTCATACATATATATATATATATATATATATATATATATATATATATATATATATATATACACACACACACACACACACACACATATGTGTGTGTGTGTGTGTGTGGAACTTACTAGAATTATGCAAGGTGAAGCTTTATTTTATCATTCTAAAAGAATAGAATGCAAGAGAAGTCAAGCCATGTGAGGAAGTGAAATAAAAAGTGAAATAAAAATATCCATTTAATACTTTAAAACCAAAGTAACATCTAAAGTAAGTCTCAATCATCATCACTGAAAACATCAAAAACATCAAGCTTCATTTTATCATTCTAAAAGAAATAGAATGCAAAGAATAGAATGCAAGAGAAGTCAAGCCATGTGAGAAAGTGAAATGAAAGGTGAAATAAAAATATCCATTTAATATTTTAAAACCAAAATAACATTTAAGGTAAGTCTCAATCATCATCGTTGAAAACATCAAAAACATCGAAAGTATGTCTAACCCAACACTTCTCTAAGGCTTCTTTTAGAAAGCCAAAAATAAAAAAGCAAAGAAAGGACAACAAAATATGAGGAGACTCAAATTAAAGGACACATTTAGAATATAAATCAAAGGAGTATGAAAATTCAGCCTTTCTCCTTCTATAACGCATGTTTCAATTTGTATCACATCTAACAAAACAATTTTCAATGCTTTACATCATATCACATGAAATGAAAAGTTTAGTCCAATCAATAAAAGAATGATAAATTTTCAAATGCTTGCTTAAATTTTAGGCTTGTTTTAGAAAGCCAGGGAGACCACTCACAATTGTGAGTTTGGCAAAAAGAAAAGAAAGAAAGCCAAGGAAACAATGTAAGGTGTAGCACTTGATCTTTGAAGTATTTGAGAAGATACCTTTTGGAGGAAAATTTCTAGAAAGGTGCATAACAAAGGGATCTCCAAGCTCACATTTTTGGGACCAACAGAACTTCTACGAAAACGATGTAGGCCAATTGGTGGTGCAACATGGGTTGAATCTAAATGAAAAGCTATTGGTCAGTAGAGTCTCTACTAACCAATTGGTTAATAGAGTCTCAAAAGTTTTGTGCAATGGTCCACCAATGTGACCACCCGGTGGGAATTTGACTTGAAAGCATGACATTGGCCCAAAGACACAAAATTTGTACTTCCCAAAACCTTGGGAACTTATAACAAGTTGATGTATGAGGAGGATTGGTTAATGTTGGTCATCAAATTGTGGAGGGTAAATTGGTCGGAACAAAAGTGGTGGAAGAGTATAAACAACATTTGGGAGGTAAAATGGCCAAGATCAATGAAGATATTCGGTTAGAAGGTTTTGTGGTGGGCTATCCCAACTGGAAATAATTTTTTTGCTAGAGGACTTGGCACATACACTTTTGCTCTCGGTGCAAAGAAATTTTCAAGGATCCGTTGTACTTGTTTCAGGACTGCCCTTTCACGTGGGGTCTTGCCACCAAAATCTGCAAATGGGTGCAAAGGACAAGGAAAATGTTCTTCTATAAGAATGACTTGATCCCAGGAGGGAGAAGATTTTAGAACCAAGCAATTATGATTTTCACACAAATTACAAGATACCGCTGCATGAAACAAATTTGGAAACTCAAAACCTTTGGATCTTTGAGAAAAACTTTGTGGTATCACAATTTAAGGATTTAGTGTGAGAAAGCACTGAGTCTATTTATATAGTAGGTTCAACAATAGGGTGAACTGTACAAGCCAAAATTTGGAAACATGCACTTAGTTTCATTAGTTGTGCAAAAAGTGATGGCTAAGAGTGAACAGACAACTAAGCTTCAATAGGAGTTGGTGTTTCAGGGAAGAATAGGGTATCTTGTTGATGGTGTGTAGATCCCCTTTTGAGGAAACATCATCTTCTCAAGGCACATGTAGTGCTTGAGGTTCCTTATACATTCTTTGTTGAATGAATATATTATCTTCAGTCACAATTGTGAGTATGGAAAAAAAAGTCTTGCTTTAGAACGCCAAGACCTAAAGAGTAACGAGTTTGCTTCTCCTATCAAAGTAACACAAAACAGTTCTACCTTGTGAATTGGTTCTTGATTGCTAATGAGAAATATTTTTGGTGTGTAGTTCATGGCACACACTTATTTTGTATTTCATGAGTAGCTTTTAGATTTCCTAAAAGATGCTCATCCTCCCTCCCTTTATCGTGTGTGTGTGTGTGTGTGTGTGTGTGTGTGTGTGTGTGTGTGTGCATGTGTATTTCCACTTTTGTCTCCTCTCTCTCTCTCTCTCTCTCTCTTCCATTTTGTTGACAATGACTTTAGTGAGGAAATTTGTTTCTCTTGAGAGAGAGAGAGAGAGAGAGAGAGAGAGAGAGAGAGAGTAAATTTAAGGCCTTCATGCTTTTTTATTTGAAACTACCGAATAGCATGCTTCCAAGCATGGCATAGAAGCTTTTGTCATCTAGGTGCTACAACTTTGCACATAAGCACAAAACAAGGTCTTGATTAAGATGGTGCTTCACATGTATGCAATTTCTATTGATGTTCTTCTCATTTTGTACAAAATAGGCATAGATGTTGAGGTTAGGATATGTGCAATGAAGGTGTCCAATTATTGGTTGATAAGTGAACATATTCTTAGTTGTTTTAGCCTTAGAACAGACAAATGCAAAAGTCTGCTCCATGCATGTCCACCTTGAAAATTCATGGGCACCCTCATCTCAACGAATCTCCTCCATTTCCCTTGCCTTCAATGCCAAAGCAAAACCAATCTTTTGTGTTTCTTTTACAAAAATCAAGGTACAATACTTTGATCTCGCTTTGTTTGGAATGGTGAAACTCCTTTATCTTTAGAAAATTTGATGGATATATTATAGCTTTGTTGGACATTTGTGTACACATTATTGCCAATTATTTCCAGGAAAGAATCATTTGTGAGGTTCATGCTAGCATGTACAAGATCAATCATCAATGGTGTGCTAGGTTAAGTGTCAATGTTGCTATCCACCATTTGACAACGCAAAATGTAATAAAGGCAAAATCAAAACCGTTAGAAAATGGGGCCTTTGGGGTGCTTGTAATGTCCGTCAACCAAGGGAGTTGGAGCTCCCATGCTAGAGTCCACAATAAAGTGTCCATATTATCCTTTGCTTTAATACCATGGGGTCACTTAAACCTCTTCTCTCATTTGTGGGTGACTTGTCTTATACACAGTTTATCTTTCATAGCCATGCACCTTGTCATCAACCTTTAGTGATAAAATTACTCCTTTCATGCATTGAGTTGTTCTATACTTTGATTACCTTTGTTGGCCACATCTTCCATCACAAAGTTTCCTTGTTTCCAATTAAAGGTGTAGCATAAGGCCCCTTTTGTACACTCATTGAAACCAATCATGATTAAGGCAGGAAAAACATGAATGTTAGAAAAGACAACCAACGATGAGAATGGACAAGAAACACCAGTTTGTGCTAGCCATCGTGTTCAATTCAATGAGTGGACCTGACAAGTATTGCATGATGTTTGAAAGCTGAGCTACTATAATATGTTCCCATACACACTAACAAACAATAGGAAATACCTCTAGGACGCACATCAATGGGAAGAGGCATAAACCCTTATTGAATAGAACCAAAACACAATAAATAATCCTAACTATCTATTTAAACCACCCTATAGGGTCAAGGAAATATGACATTGTATAGGTTGGTTGGCAGTCCTAATGCTAGGTCTCTATCCTCATCATCAAGATAGACATAGTCATCTTTAGTGAGACCATAGCCTTCTGTGGCGTCATCTATTGGTTTTTCATATGTTGGCATTCATTACATCCTTTTGTAAGAGTGATGCATCCTTAAATAAAGTGGCCACCAATAGCTTGATTGTAATAGATTTCTTGTAGTCAATTCTCTTGAAAATTGACCACCATCTACGCCCATGTGTGCTTCTTGCAAAATGTACAAATATTCATCCTCATCAGCACAATGTCTAAGAATTTCATCTTTTCCTTGCTTATATAGAGTTTTGGGAATCAAGCAATAAGGTTCACATTCCTTGATTAAACTTTGAGCTAAATCCTTTTGAAGGTCTTTGGGGGGAAACCCATTAACTAAAAAGTTGATAGGAAAGTGTCGGGCAATTCATCATCAACTCCAATAGAGGCTTCACCATTGGGTATGCGAGACAAATGAACTTCCATAACATGTTTCTTCTAGATCTTACAACAATAGTGAAATCAAACTCGGGCAAAACTAACAACCATATGTAATACTTCTCGTGGAACATGGCTTGCTTACTAGATACAACAACGCTTGATGATCTACGTAAAACACAAACTTGGTAGTAAGAAGGTAATATCAAAATTTCTTTGCAGCATAAATCATAGCTAAACCTAGTTCATCTCGGCATCATTTAATTGGCAACTTGCAAAGCTAATAGGGTATTCTAATTTATGTTCTCTTGGTTGAGTTAGAACACACATAATAGCAAAGTTTGATGCATCAATATGTACATGGAAAATTATGTTTCAGTCGCGCACTCAAAGGATTGGGGCACTTGTTAGGGCCTTTTTTAATAACTCATAAGCATGGTCACACTCCTTGGTCCAATGAAACTTGATAAGAAGCTTGTACAATGGACGAGCTATCTCAGTGAAGTTTAAAATAAACCGATGATAATAACCAACATGGCCCATGAATCTTTGAACTTCCTTATAGTTTGTAGGTGGTGGAAAATTGGCAATGGCTTTTATTTTTCTTTCATCTATGGAAGTCCCATTCTTGAACACTATATGCCCTAAAGTGACTCTATGCTTAACGCAAAATTAGCATTTGAAACGGTTCAATGAGATGCGATACAATCTGCACCTTTCAAACACTTTTGTAAACATGATAGATGCTTCTCCCAAGAGGAATAAACACAAAGGTCGTCTAGGAAAGCTTCGTAAAACTCCCTTAAATATTCTTTGAATGCAATGTTTATTATGGAATGTAGCAGGGACATTTGTCAAGCCAAAGGTCATAACACAAAATGCAAACACTTCCAAAGTGGTTATAAAAGCAGTTTTAGCTTGTTCCTCTAGTACAATTGTGATATGATTATAACCAGAGTATCCATCTAAAAAGCTATAAGCTTCCTTTCCTACAACTCTTTCAAGCATATGTTCCAAATATAGAAAGGGATAATGCTCTCTCTTAGTGGCCACATTAACCTTCTTGAGATCTACACACACTCTAAGTTTCCCATTCTTTTTTGGCACAATGACTATCGGAGAAACCTATTCCGAGTGCTCAATAGGATATATGAATCCAAATTGAATAATTTTTTAAATCTCTTCTTGAAAAACCTTTGCATACTTAGGGCTCACTGGGTAGGGTCGTTTCTGGACTAGTTTAACAATTCTAATCATGGGAATTGTGTGTTGCACCATGGAAGGTGGAACGCCCTTCATATCATGATATGTCCAAGAAAATATATCCTTGAGTTATTCAATCTCAGTAAGGTCTTGGGAAATGAAAATAGGTTTGGACTCCTCACCTGGGTCTGCTAATTCTATTCTGTAACTATCATCACAGCATCATAGACTCCATTACTTCCATCGATAGGCGTTCTTTGGGCCTTCTTGTACACAACCTTATGCTCCTCCATGGTGTAGGATTTGAAATGCTCAGGTGCAGGGTATAAGTCTGTGGGATCTGGTTGTGCCGTGGATTGTGATTTTACTTTTGTTTCCCTTTGTTGTTGAGCTAACTCCCGGTTTTGGCGTCTCCTTACTGTATGGATTAACTTTGGCTTCTCTACAATCTCTAATTGTGCAACCTCAAAGGGTTGTGGACTACACCACATGGCATTATCTACCAACTTTCAATGAGCATCACATGTCCCCACATAATTGAGCCATTCTACGGTGGACTTCTTTTCTTTTATCATAGCACATACATTCTCTCGATATCATTGCCTCTTATATCTCTTACTCCTCTTGTCTAATTTTTGATTTTGGGTTGCTACTGTCGTGGAATCACTGGGTTTGTCCTCATTTTTGTCCTCCTCACTCCATGATACATTGTCATATGACATGGTACTTGGCCTCGAGGGTTTTGTTTCATGATTTGAGATAATATGCAAGTCAGATTCCCTTTCAAGCTTAGAATCAATTTCTATAAGTGATTTAGTCTCTGAATCACATTGATCATCACAATCTTCCAAGGCACTAGTAGCTTGGATGTCATTCACGTCTTCACTCTTCATATCCTCAAAAGACATATGCATTGCACTTAACATATTCATTGGTGCAACCTACATTATTTTTTCTGCCTCAGCTATTACCCAAGTTGTTCCTCTATTTCCACAAGTTTCTATGGTTGTTGCAAGTTGTACCCAATCAACGTTGTCCAACTCAACCATTCCACGTAGGACATCCATATAATGAGAGTCTGCCCCAATATCCATGTCCTTTTTACTTGTGTAACAATACTTCAATGGAGCTTAGCGAATTGTGGTGTCTGATCATTGTCAATTATAAACATGTTTCCTAAAGGGTGCACTTGATCTCTTATAAGATCAACTCGGATGACGGAGTCTTGGAACTATAAGTAGATGTGATTTCTAGACCAATCATGTACCATTTTTTCTTCTCTCATGCAATGACACACTAAGATCATCTCAAATGACATAGGATGCATGGATAAGTCCATAATGATGAAGGTATGTCTTACCTTGTTTCCAAGGACCTTGATTTTGAGATCTTTCAACATTCCTATGAGGTCCCCACCCCGTCGTCTCAAATGACAGATCTGATGGTAAACCTGATGGCCACTAGATCTATTGCAGAAGCAAACAAAGTGGTTTAAGGGATCAACTAGTGGACAAGATCTCATCACCAAGTGAATTGAGTCGAGCCTACTAGCAACGAGATCTAGTTCCACCTCGCAGGGGAAGCGTGTCTAATCAATTATCGATCCTAAAACCCACCTTCCAAGAGGAGAGAAGTCTCGAGTGGCTTTTTCCCCATAGCTTTCAGAGGCACATACACTTGAGACTTCGCCGCTCTTCGGGCAATGAGTAATACTAGAGTCAATTTATAGTACTATGGGGACGGAGAGTTTCCGACCAATCGGGACCACCCTTCTCATAGGCATTGGCAACCCGAGCCAAGCCCCCACTTTCCACCCCATAGTCACACTTCCTTTGTTACCTAATTACTACCACAATGATTGTTCAACATATAAGTTCTTTGTTTATTTTTCCGATTCACAAGTTCTTTAATACAGCCCTTCAACCAGTATTGCAAAGAGGCACCAAGACAGTAATTCTAGTAAAAATTCACTCAAAAACTCATTCATTTAAAGTTCCAATGCTCTAGAGGCACAACATCCCCCAACGAGTGTTTACTCCACCCGTTGTCGCCTAGTTGCCCATACAACTAGGTTGTCCACCGCTTAACCAGCAGTCGTGGATTCAAGAGCCCTTAACCACGAACTCTAGCTCCTGCGAATAACTTCGTGAGCTCCCCCTGTGATCAAGACGGGGTTCGGACTAGATAACATTGGAATTGAAAATGAACTAGCTGAGCTAAATTTTCCCTAGCAACCAATCTTTCCTACTTTAGACAATATATTTCGAAAGCGTTCTTTCCTAATTGAATATAAAATACAATTAATTTAAATGTCGTGGTTTCCGTTGATTTCCAACATGTTGGAAAATGTGTTTTTCATCCTACCCTATCGAATGCAATGTTTCTTTAACAAACTTGAATTAAAACTTGACCTACTTCCACAATTTCCTTGTCATTGCTCCGTGAGATGGCTGGTACTTAGTCGACCATGGGAGCTTTTCCCTTTCCATTAGTGTTGCTTGTCCCCGCCTCGCGGTCGTGGGAACCACCGAAACGAGTTCTCTTTACCGATTGACAACTTGGAAAAAGAGAGCGAGTTTACGGCTGAATTCCTCTCAAAATTCTGATGCAAGGGCCTCCTTGAGATGAGAAACGGGCAGCACCTTCCCTCCTAGCTCCTCTTCCAAAGACTATGTCTGCCGGCAGCACCTCCTCAAGGTGTTTGTGTGTGTAGGAGTGTGTGTGTGAGCATATATGTGTGTGTGTGTGTGTGTGAGCACAATCTTATATAGGCTCTTCCAAGCTGAAACTTGAACCAGGCTGCTAAATACATCTGAGGGAGTACTCACCTCATGCAACGCAGTTCAGTTACATGCTTACCAAGTGTCTAGTTAACTTAGTCTAACTAACTCTCACACTCTCTCTCAAGCATGGCAAGTCTTCCCACAAGCCCCTAGAGGTGTGAGGGCCCCCCCTAGCTACTAAAGCAAGCTCCCAGTGGCCTGGGACCTGTTCCCACACAGCCCCCGAGCCCCGGTGCCTCCCCGCATAACTTTAGGAAAATTTAATTTTAACCTAAGACGGGCAATACGAATCAGAATTTAATGCCGAAACTTGCTATACTAAGCTCTAACTAAGGTGTACCTGTCCAAGTACCTGCCATATTTAGCAGCCCCCGGTGTCCAAAAAAATACATTTTTTTCAAATTCGGGGTACGGGTGCAGTTTTTCGAGACGGTTAAAACTAGACGGGTCGGGTGACCAAAAACTTACTATTTTTGGAAAATTTCCACAAAAATTATTTTAATTCATTTTTGGAAGCTTTATGACATTCTAAACATCATGGCATCGACGGATTTTTGAAAACTACTAAAAATAGTAACTTTTTCCATTATGATTGTTTCATGGTACAATGTGTTCTTTTAGCTTGGGGTCGTAGACCTTACAATCCAAAAGGCGTAACGATAGATCCATTGGCCATTTTTACCACTACATTTGTGACTTCAAGATGAGGTCTTCCCATAGATTTCCAGCATCTTTTTGTTACATTGCTCACTCCTGCACCACCATCAAGGATTCTCTTCATAATTAATCCTTTTGTAGTGATTGGTAGGGTTACATTAGATTCATCGCCTTCAAAGTATTGACCCAGCTTCTTAACATGTATTTCAATAAATGAGCTTTTATCTAGTTTGGGTTGTGGGTCCAAGCGTTCCTCCTTAACTCGGATTTCATTGGGTCTACTCATTTGTGCAAATTGCGGTAGGCTGACTTTTAGTTCTCCATTGAGAAATGCCCAAAAAGCTAGGAAAAGCTTTGTATTCCCATACAATTTAGACATTATAGTGGTTCTGAGTTCAAAAGCCAGGTAATGTTCAAGGGGACTTTTTGAGATTCTAGTCCATGACCTAAGGCTGGTGAAGATGTGATCTTCATTTCTTTGATGGGGTTAGGTATTCCCTCACTAAGCTTTCTTTCAATCAAGAAATGTGTATGTCCACTTTTTGATGTTTTGACCTCACTTCCTTCCTAGAGGATACTATGTATGGCCAACGGGTTGGGATCTCCTTGAGGTTGCGGTTGTCTGGGGAACATTGTATCTGTAATCCTAATCTGCCTAGGTTCTGTCTCAAGCCCTCTTTGGGTCCCCTCTACCAAATTCCTTAAATGCTTAGCTCACTCAATCTCTTCTATAGGGTTTGGGTAGGTCCCAATCTTCTTCATGGTTCCCTTGGGTTTTGTTCCTTGTGGCTTCTCTTGGAGACTCTTTCTTGATTTGGTTAGTCTTGAAGAAATTCGTTGCATCATCGGTGGTATGGGAGTGGCTTGCTTATGTCTTCATCTAATCGGGTCTTTGCTTGATTTCATCTTGTGGTGGTCCTCATTGGTTTTTTCTCTTATGGTGGTAGTTTTAGTCTCCATGGTTTCTATTGAATCAGAATCATCTTTGGAATCATTCATATACACGGGGTCATCATCAGTTCCTATGTTGGTCTTTGAACTAGGACTTGAATTTGTAGCTTTCAGTGATCTCTTCCTTTGTGTTTTCTTTTTTCTCGCTCTATCAATTGATGCAGCATCTCTCTCTTCAAGGATGAATATTAATTTTTGGAGCATCGAGCGTGTGAGTGCCTTTACTGGTACTACAAGTGTAGTATGCGATGCCCATTGATAATCTTGATCAAGTTCAATAGTGTAATCTTTGGTGCATTTGGATTTTAAGGTCATTAAACAATCAAATGATCTATGCCACAACAATACAGGTGAGTATTCACATTGCCAATGTGCTCCCTTGACTTGTTTGCACTGGTGCAACATTCCTTTGCATTCTAATAGGACACTCAGCTAGTGAATGTGGTCCACCATGTTTGTAGCATTGAAGAGGCAGTCTCTTGGCAATGATATTCATGTTTCGGCCTCTTGTTGCAAGAGGAGTAGCTTGATAGACAGGCTTGACTTGTCGACACCCAATGGTCCTCCATGTAGTACTGGTGGCACTCCTCAAGAGTATCTATTCCGTAGGTGATACCCGAACCCTGGGGATTCACCATGGAAAAATTAATGCACCACGTAAGTGTAAGGGAGGGGCTTTTTTTTACAAGTTACATAAGTGTATAATCTAGGGGTAGGCCCCCAATAATTTATCTCCCAAGCTTAAAAATAAGGGAGGGGGTTATCATTTTTTTCTTGGGGGGGGGGGGGGGGGGGGGGACTAACTCGGGTTGACTACTTGTAACAATTGGTTGAACTGGTGTGCACTAGAACTCAAATGAATTTTGAGAAAGTTTTTTATCAGGTCACACATCAAATTTTGCATCAATCTGATCATATAGATAAGGGCTGATTTGGAACAAGTCAAGGGTTGATTTACACCAGCTTTGGATGGGTGAGAATTAGGGACGAGTAGCAAGAGTGTAGGCTGATCAGGCACATAGTTTGAAAGTCAAACTGAGACACTTTGAGGGTAAATCTAGTTATCAACATAAGTGATTCCTTAGTACATTGCCAGTCACTATGCTACACACTCTTTGACTAGTTTTACTTAGTTAGATTATGTGAGACCTAAATTTTATATGTAAGATAGGGGTATGATAGTTTTCTTCATTGATTGTTGTATAAGCGTAGAACAGGGGGTCATATTCCCTAATATGAGTTGTATATAGGGGTTTTATCAAATTTGTCCGCTCGCAGGTGGCTTCCCATTTTGCATATAGCGTGAACCCCTTGGTTACCCAAGTCTATGTCATCTTCGCAACCCAAATAAGTACTAGATGTCTCACAGCCTACTTGGTTCATAAAGGTAACTCACGGGTGCAGAGGTTGTGGTCCTAGCACTGGAGGGGGGTAATGGTGTGGTTTGGGCAACGTTTTTGGTTCTAGGGACCATATGCTGTGATGGTTGCTCAATGGGTGGGACAAAAATTAATGCAGGAACTCGAGGCGAGTCTGTCTAGACTAAGGGGGGTCTATTTTCCTTTAGGCATTTAAGAACTAGGAAATCCTTAGCTTGATGGCCATATCTGCCACACACATTGCAAGTCCCGTCAAAGTTTATTCTAAAGGTAGGGCATTCATTGGTGCTATGTGGTCCCAACCAAACAGAGCACCATTGTTGCTCCCTTCTTGGATACATATGATTATTTTGGGGAGTACGATTACCCCTAAGGCTTTCTTGGATAACCTTGATGAGATCAGCCAATGTCATCTCATATATCTTTGGCTCTTTCATGATTGGATTTAGGGTCACCAACTCATGCCCAATTGCTTGCGAGCTGGTGGATTTTGGCTCAACAGAGACTCTTTCACCTTCAATCATTAAATTGTCTTCCAATTGGATTGCGTTGATGGTGACTGCTTCCCAAGTAGTGATACCTCGAATGACTAGGCCATTATAGATATCCTCATGTCATAGTCCCCTAATGAATCTATCAAGAAGTTGGTTATTGTTGAAATGCTCATTTGGATTACAATAAGAATTCAAATGCTTCAAGCAACTAATAAAGTCTTAAGTCATTGACTCACCTTCCTCCCGTTGGTCTTTTTGGAGCTGAGATGTTGCACCCCAAAGCACTCCCTCTCGTATGTACTCTTTCAAGAACAATCTTCTAAGAGTAGGATAGTGCATGCACTTTTCATTCCTTAGGGTTCTATACCAATCCCCCGCCTTTCCACCTAGAGTCAAGCTTAAAGACTTGCACTTATGTAGTTCATTCTGCTCTTCTAGGGAATCACACACGTGTTAAATACCTCTATATTCTTTCTAACATCTCCATCTCCATTTAATTTTTGTGTGAGCTTGGCCACTTGTAATGCCTTACTTCTAGGCTCTCTATCAGGCATGCTATGAATATTTTCAACAATAGATCGACCAATAGCTTGAGCAAATGTTTTTAGGTAAACCAAGTGAGTAGGTATAGTGGGCAGCGGCACTCTTGGGACTACATGTGGAATTGGAGGTTGGCATATGGGTGATTCTTGGGTTCCAAGCTTGGCACGAGGTTGCGCCATGTTGTGGCCCAAAGTTCATGTGTGGCCCTAGGCATAGCAGACGTAGGATGTGCCATGTTAATGCTAGTTGGTATGGCTCCACTATAATAGGGGCTTGGATAGAGTGGTCGTGGATCGTAAGCTGTCAAAACAATTGGGGGTGTAGGAGCTACATGGGCATGAGGGCCAACATGTATATATGGTTGACACACAACTATAGGTATTATCGTAGGCAATGTGCTACTAGCTAGTAGTGCGTTACCTCATTCATTACTAGGTAGTAAAGAATGAGGTCCAGGGTGTACTTTTTGCCATGCTCATTACTTGGATAGGCATAGTATCCGTAGTGTCTTCGAGGGAAAGATGAGCTAAATTTGGAAAGGTGAAAATTTTCTTATGGGCTCAGGCTGTATTGAGACTCTAGGCGAAACAACATATGAAGGATCCATGGGACTTACTGAGGGAGTCTCCATTTGTGATAGGGTCGGTTGTTTTTCCTTTCCCGTATCCAAGAGTCTCATAGGACCCATTGAAGGAATGTTAACCCCCTTTGTTTTGCCTCTCCAATTGGACAACCCCATGGATGACATCACAGACCATCCCTTGTCGCTCCTCTAGACTTGTGGCACTAGACGTGGATTGTGCAACCTCTAACCAACCCACATGATATGTGTAGCCCGTATATAGGTCAGTCAAAGTCTTGATTTTTAGGTCATACTCCCAATTTTTAGTGACAAATATCCCCTCTAAGCTTGGAGTGTTGGAGGTTTCCCTTGAAGTGGAGGCATTATGGTTCCCTATGGTCTGACCCTTAGTGACTGCTAATTCGGGAGCACTTGGTTGCTTGTCTGGCATGATTATTGTCATAGGGGTCTTTTCTTTCATGGCTAAGCATTTCTCCATTACACACAGACTATCAATTTCCCTTTCCCTAGGTACTTGCATATATCGTTCGACCTCTTGTACTTTGACAAGACTACTACCATCGGGTAGTAGAACGTCAAAGGGTGATGGCTTGGTAGGGTCTTTAGTGAATACACGGGGTAGGATATTGACATGGACACTCTTGGGGAGTATAGGGTCTACATGAGAAGTGAAAAGAAAATCTACCTCTCCATCACCTTCGTTTACTTCACTAGATGTAGGCTCCGAATGAGTGGCTCGACTAATGGTATCCATTAGCCAATTAAACACACTAGCACTTGGTTGTGGGGCCGAGACAGGTACTTTTTGGTTTTTATTTTCCGGGTATGGGGTAAGGTGTCCCTCCATCATGTCAAAATCAAAGGAAGGGTCACTAGCCACCACAATGTGTGGGTCTTGAGTTGCACTACATTGGGTCCGAGCCCTAGGCCCAGAACCTGATGTGGGTAGATAATGAGCATCTGTGTATTCTAAAGCACTCTCTAATTACTCAGACTCTAGCACTCATCCAGAGTGTAAATACATGTAATGTGCGTATCCTAAAAGTGTTGACAAGTACCCTAAGAGGCCTCACCACCACTAGCTATTTCGATCATTTTTACTTGATTATTTTCATATTCCCATGGATAGACTTGGGCAATCCAAAGATAAAATCCATGGATATTCTCTCCCGAGGTGAATTAGGTATTGGAAATGGCTAGAGTAATCCAGGTTGCTTCCCCATATCATACTTGGTCTTTTGGCGTACCACACATTTGGAAACATACTCTTGTATGTCCACTTTCATGGTAGGCCAATAGAAATACGTCTTACTCCTTGAAGAATAGGTTGAATCCTTCTATGCCCTGCATAGGGAGGAGCATGGGCTCATACTTTACTTTCTTGCAAAGAGAGTGAGTAACACATAGCCAATTGCTATGGAGATGATAACCATCCTGCAAAATGAATGGTTCTTCTTTCTTCCCTAACACAAGGGTTGAAATTACATCTTTAAAATCAAGGTTAGTATCATACTCATCTATCATGGAAAATAGATCATAGTGAGTTGCTATGGACACCACATTGGCCCCTGGTCGTCGTGATAGTGCATCGGTTACTTGATTGTGCTTGCCAACAATGTGAGCAATATGAAAATTGAATTGCAAAAGAAAATTTTCCCACCTCATTTGTTTGTCGGAGAGCTTGGTTTGTTTCATGAAGTACTTAAGACTTTGGTGATCTGTTCGTAGGATGTAATGGAAATGGCCTATGAACTTTGAGAGTAGCGGAATTAGGAAATTAGATAAAGCACTTTTGTGAGATTACTTTTGTGAGCATAGCGGGTGAACTTAATTGATGGTAGAAACATACACATGGTACTTAGTTAACTTGGCATGAACAATACTTTTGCAAGAGAGAGTTTTTAGAGAACATGAAAACAATTGAGGACAGGATTCATACGGAGCCGGTCCCCCCTCCAATAGGCATTTGTATTATAGTTTCTCCCATCAAGAGAGACTTGGTACAATACAATCTTTGTGTTCCTTGTGACCTTGGTGGTGCAATGAAGATGAAAATCTTTATGCATCACAAGGATAACATAAACTTTGTAGAAAGCATTAACTATCCCAAGCCTTCGTCCCAAGGCCGCAAACACCTTCGAAGGTGGAGAGAGCTAGCGGGGAATGAGGATAGGGAAGAGGAAGAAGAAACATCCATAGAAGAAAGAAATAGTTCCTCACTTATCATCACTCTTCTTGCTAGCATACATAATAGCATAGTAATGAAGATGGAGAAGATGGAAATCTTAAGCATTGAAGCATGGCTCTTGGTTGGATTTTCATTCCATAGCCAAGAGTGTTGGTGTAGGCTCTTACTTCTCACAAGCTTGGAGAAGGAGGTCGAGTTCCTCAACTTTCACCAAGTGAGAATGAATCCACAAACTGAGTGTGTGTGCGTGTGTGTGGTGTATATCCCCCTAGCACCCCCCTTGCTTGCTTGGGGAGATTTGTAACTTTCCCACATGCTGCAAGCTCATTGGACCCCTCTCCCTCTAGCCAATCACATGCATCATGTAGTCAAGTACATGGGTAGTCTTTTGACAAGTGTCCTCCTTACCCCTTAGAGAGAGAGAGAGAAAGAGAGAGAGAGAGAGAGAGAGAGAGAGAGAGAGAGCTTGAAAATATCTAGATATTTGTTGGATGGAACTAGAAGCTCATTGGACCCCTCTTTAGCCCAACCAATAGCATTCAAGCATACCATGTGGTTAAGCATAGGGAGAGTCTGACATGTGTTCCATGTGCCCTTTGAAAAAGGGGTGCCCTTTGGGTGAGTGGAAAGTTAATTCAAATATTCCCCTAACTTTAGGACTTTCATGCACAAGAAGCTTCTCAAGAACCATCCTCATTAAGTTTGTAGGGTCTCCTTTTGACTCAAGCACCTTACCCCCCATGTATGGGAAGCTTCTCAAGCACCTTCCTCATTAATTTTGTAGGGTCTCTTTTTTACTCAAGCACCTTACCCCCCATGTATGGGAAGCTTCTCAAGCACCTTCTCATTAAGTTTGTAGGGTCTCTTTTTTACTCAAGCACCTTACCCCCCATTAAGTATGACAAGCACCTCAAGTATCTTAGTCATCACGCATGACAAGCACCTCAAGCACCTTAGTCATCAAGCACGACAAGCACCTCAAGCTTAGGTCGCGTTCCCACATCAAGCTCAGTGCTAGCTTGCCTAAGGTCAAAGGACTTTTAACACTAACCATTGGAGGTCTTTAATGAAGCTAACCCTAAGTTCTTTTAAGCTCCATTAGATGCATATTTCTCTTTGATAGACTACCTCCTTTTAGACCCTTATTGAGATGTAATCATCTCTCCTCTTGGTCCCCTGCTGAGGTAAGTTTAGAAGAACCTATTGCACATTGCTCTTTGATAGGCCATCTCCTTTTGGGTCCCTATTGAGATGCAACCATCTCTTCTTTTGGTCCCGTGTTGAGATAGGTCTAGAAGCACATGTCTCTATTCTAACTCTTGTTCCCATTTATTCTCCCACATTAAATGATCATTTTAATATGAGAAAATCATTTGGTAAAGTTAGATGTTATATTTTATGACATTATTTATCTCTTGAAATCATAGTCGTCCTCGACTATGAGGTAGAGAAGATAAAGCCTAGTCATTAGTCCATGTTACTTTAGCGGGTAGAGGATCCCTTTTTACCCTTCGACATCATTCCAAGATGGATGACTAATCCATTTGGTGCTTGGGAGACATAGTTGCCGCAAGCATGTCTGCTCTTTAATCCATATCATACTTCCAAAGTAGAGTGACAAGTTCTACTTGGTGTTTGGGAGACGTCGTCACCACAAACATGATTCTAAGCATGCATACTACTTAAATTTGTGCACATTAAAAAGAGAACTAGTCTTACAAGACAAAAACATTTTTCATTTAGAATGCATTTTCATATGCTTACTGCAGTGCAACATTGTAAGCATTGACAAGGTTCATAGTATCCTTAAGCTAGGTTCCTTGCATCTATTTAGCATCTTTAAAAGGATAATTCTTTAACTTAATAATATATCGTCAGATAATCTTACCGTTTCTTAATACCTTATCTTCATGTCATAGGATGGACTCAGATCGAAGTACTTGATCTCCGATTTTTGGAGGGTCTGCAACTATTGCTTCTTTTGATTGTGCTCCTTTGTAAGGCTTACATAGGCTCTCATGGAAAACATGGTGCATTAGCCAATGGTTGGGGCAGCTTTAATTGATAAGCCATCTCATTGAGTGGCTTAAGAATTTAAAAAGGAACATAGTATCTTTTTGCTAGATTAGCATAATACTCTCGGTGGCCCAGAGGATTCTTGCTTGTAGTATGCCTTGGACAAGCCTTGAGAAACTTTAACAAGACCCAATCATGTTTCTTAAAGGCTAAGGCGCTTCTATGCTTATTAGCAGTAGCCCTTTTTGCCTTTTCTTTGAGATGGATATAACCTCTTTAATCTTTGGAAAATATTCTTGTGATTCTCGGCTATATTCATCAGCAGTGAAGACCTTCCCACGTACTTTAAGTAGTAAGGGACTTTTGGATCTTCCTTCTTTAACCTCAAAAGGTACTTTCCCCATAGAAGTATGTACAATATCATTGTACACATACTCTATAAGAGGTAGGTACTTCTATCATTGAGAACATTGATCTACTTCCATGACATATGCTTTAAGTATATCAAGAACCGTTAGATTAGTTATTTCACTTTGGTCATCCGTTTTGTGGATGATAGGCCGAAAGAGAAATTTAATCTACTTCCTAGATTCTCAAAGAGACCCTTCTAGAAACTACTGGTCATTCTAGGATCTTTGTCCGACACTATGGGTGTTGGAAATCCACGATGCTTGAAAATTTGAGATCTAGAGAGGGTTGCCATTTTATGTGCCTTAATAGTCTTTTTGACAAGCATAGAGTGTGTTTTCTTGTTAAGCCTATCGACTGAAACAATCCAAGTTGCTTCCCTCGATCAAATCTCAACTTTTGGTATACCACGCATTTTGAAACATACTCTTGTATGTTTACTTTTCATGGTAGACCAACAGAAATACATTTCTACTCCTTGAAGAGTAGATTATGGATTCCCTTTTTGCCCCGCATAAGGAAAAGTATGAGATTCATACATGACTTTCTTATCGTATGGGTGAGTAACACATAGCCTATTACCTTTTGGAAGATAACCATCCTTCAATGCGAATGGTTTTTTTTCTTCCCTAATGCAAAGGCTATAATTATATACTTAAAGTTTCGATCAGTAGCATACTCATCTATCATAAAAGATAGATCATTGTGAGTTGCTATAGACACCACATTTACCCTTGGTCGTTGTGAAAGTGCATCGACCACTTGATTGTGCTTGCCAACAATGTGAGCAATATGAAATTTAAATTGCAAAAGAAAAATTTCCCACCTCATTTGTTTGTCGGAGAGCTTGGTTTGTGTCATGAAGTTCTTGAGGCTTTGTGATCCATTCGTAGGATGAATGGAGTCCCCAAGAGATAGTGTTTCCACGTGTTTAGGGCATATAGAATAGCTAGTAACTCTTTTTCATATTTTCCCATTACTCACTTATCAAGGTCGAGTCTTTGACTCTCATATGCTATGGCATGCCCTTCTTGAAGCAAAATAGCTTGAAGGCAATCACCACAAGCATCACATTGGACCTCAAATGTCGTTGAGAGATCTAATAGTGTGAGCACATGTTGAGAGATAGGCTTCTCCTTAAGCTTCTTAAAAGCTTCTTGCACTTTTGCAGTCCATGAATACTTAACGTTCTTTTTTTCTTAAGTCATGTAATAGACCTGCTATTAGCCAAAAAAAAAAATATTATGAAGCATCTATAGTATGCACACATACCTATAAAGCTTCATACCTCCTGTAGATTCCTTGGATTAGGACATCCTCTTATTATCTCTAACTTTGTTGGATCCATCCGGATGCCATCCTTAGAGATAATGTGACCTCACTATTGAATCTCTTGTAGGAAAAATTCACTTTTCTTTTGATTAAGCTTGTTCTCTCTCACAACTTGAAAGATTACCTGGAGGTGTCGCTTGTACTCCTCAAGAGAATTTGAGTGGCCTGAAGGTTTTTGTCCATCATGAGTTTGAATGCAGCTGGAGAATTTGTCAGGCCAAGACTTTGTAAATTATCAAATAGATCTTCTACGTGTGACACGGGAAATATATTGTTGATAGTAATCTTATTTAGTGCTCTATAGTCGACACACATGTGATATGTGTCGTCTTTCTTTTGCACTAAAAGCAATGGTGAACAAAATGGAGAGGAGCCAGACCTCACCATCCTTTTTTCCGCCAATTCATGTACTTTCCTCTTGATCTCCTCTTCTTGAGCTTGTAAAACTCGATAAGGAGGCTTGTTAGGCAATGAGCTTCCTGGTAGGAGCTCAATTGTATGGTCATCATCCCTCATTTTAGAGGTAGCTCACTAGGGATGTCATCAATGAAAACATCTTGGGATCCATTTAGGAAATTAGACAACTATAATTCTTCTTGATTCCCTTTATTGCAGGGGTATGGTGTTCCCCAACTCATTAGCATCTATGTACATGCTCTTTTTCCTGTAGATGAAGTAGATTCTCCTTTCAAGGAAATCCATGTTGGAAGCCATGCAGTTAAACTATAGTGCCCCAACGATTAACATTCTCATGTTTGAGAGGGGAGATGAAGATTTTTTTTTTGTACACATAGCTTTGGACATGAAGCCTTAATTTTCCAGTTAAGGGAGTAATTGAGAGGTCTTGTCCGTTGATAGCTCCATCAGATTTCAATGTAGCTCCCATATTGTGGGCTTGTATGCCTAGCTTGGTGGTCAACTCCGTGGATATGAAGTTGTGAGTTGAAATAGGGTCAAACAAAATGAAGGCATCATGCTCTTGCATCTTTTCCCAAGCATAGGAAAGGAGAAATCCTTGGCAATGAGCATCCTCTTTTGGAGCTTCAGACATAGAGGCTCTAGGAGTCTCATTGAGGGCAATTCTCTTGGATCAAGGATGATAACCATGGCCTTGCTCCCCACACTTAAAGCATTTGTGGTCCTTATGAAAAGCTTCTAGCTCTTTAGGAGAGAGTTTATATTTACCTTTGTAAACTCCCTTCTCCTTGGACCGATTGTTGTTGTTGTTGGAATAGCCTTGGTAAGAATTTTGGGCATTGGTTTTCCCCTTGGCATCACTTTTCTCTTTATTTTCCATGGGCTTGACATTCCATCTAGCACCTTGTTTGAAATTGATGCGCGAAGCAACCATGGTGTGGTGGATTACTTTGGTGATAGAACCAGGCCATTGAGAGTTGACATACTCGGCCATCTCTTTGGGTAATCCCGCATATAATTGTTTCTTTTGCTCGGCAAAGTCTATCTTTTGATAGATAGTAGCCTTGAGATGTAAATCCCGAAACTTGTCCACATATTTGTGGATAGACTCATGAGAGAGAAACTTTAAACTTCACCATTTGGTAAGCACTTTGTCCTTTGCATCACTTGCAAGGAATTGCTTCATGATGGAAACTCGTAGAGTTTTCCATGTCTTTGGGGATTTGCCGTTGCCACGAAGGCTAGCCCACCATTGACGAGCCAATTTTTGGAAGTGCATAGCTACATGGTGTAGCTTGGAGGACTCCATGAAGCCCTCATCGCCAAAGGCCACATAAAATTGTTGGATGAAGGACAGTACTTTGTTGGTAGCACCAAAGGTGCCATCATAGGTGAGAAAAGAGATACTCTTTCCTCCCTCTTTAAACTTCTTTAGCTTTTGTGACCTTTGCAGGGTAAGATTTGCGATGTACTCCCCTCTTGTATTCTCTAGGAGAATAACTATTGCTTTTGTCAGAAGAGGAGGAAGGTAAAGAAGAAGGAGAAGAGGGTGACCTCTTTCTTGCCCTTTGTTTCCTCTCTTCATTTTTGAAATGACGAGGAGAAGGACTATGGGTTAACCATTTTCTCTTGGGAGGAGTTGGTGATCGTTTAGTCCGCCTTCTTCATGGAGCCACATCTTCGGAGGAACTTTAGGATTCAGTACTTTCTCGATCTTTGGATTCCTCCTCTCGTATGGGAGAGAGTCTTCTTTTGGGGGGGCTCATGTTGCCCATAGCATGTTGCAACCTAGTGACAAGATAATTAACAAACATGGAGGCATCATCATTAGAACCTTCATGTGCAAAATCAAAGGTATCAATGTTCATTCTACTCTCTTGGTCATTGTCAGCCATGTTAATTAAACTTATTTGTTTAATTAGTTTATGCTTTGGCAATTCAAAACCTTAGTTGCTACTCCTCTTAGCCTTTGAAAATAGGCACTTAAGTATCTACACCCACGGCTCAAATTGGTTAACTATAGAAAGTAGTGGAGTGAGTATAACATAGCGAAGTTGCCGAGGGATAGCTCCTTTCAGACTTCTTATGGCTCAATAATGGTAAAGCCGTAGGCAAGTCTAAAAAGACTCCATTATTAAGTCCAAAGCTCCCGAGGTGTGCACCATATCCCACATAGTGGGCTCAACAAAACCGATAAGACATCCCATTCCCACTTACCCTAATATAATTAACAAAATCAACCATTAATAGGCTACTTAAGGAACTCTCTTCTTAAGCAAGAAAAGAGAAACCAAATGCTCTGATACCAGTGTAATGGAAATGGCCTATGAACTTTGAGAGTAGCGGAATTAGGAAATTAGATAAAGCACTTTTGTGAGATTACTTTTGTGAGCATAGTGGGTGAACTTAATTGATGGTAGCAACATAAACATGGTACTTAGTTAACTTGGCATGAAAAATACTTTTACAAGAGAGAGAGTTTAGAGAACATAAAAATTGAGGACGGGATTCATATGGAGTTGGTCCCCCCTTCAATAGGCATTTGTATTATAGTTTCTCCCATCAAGAGAGACCTGGTACAATACAATATTTGTGTTCCTTGTGACCTTGGTGATGCAATGAAGATGGAAATCTTCATGCATCACAAGCATAACATAAACTTTGTAGAAAGCATTAACTATCCCAACCCTCCGTCCCAAGGCCTCAAACACCTTAGAAGGTGGAGAGAGCTAGCGGGGAATGAGGATAGGGAAGAGGAAGAAGAAACATTCCATAGGAGAAAGAAATAGTTCCTCACTTATCATCACTCTTCTTGATAGCATACATAATAGCATAGTAATGAACATGGAGAAGATGGCAAGCTTAAGCATTGAAGCATGGCTCTTGGTTGGATTTGCATTCCATAGCCAAGAGTGTTGGTGTAGGCTATTACTTCTCACGAGCTTGGAGAAGGAGGTGGAGTTCCTCAGCTTTCACCCAGTGAGAATGAATCCACAAAATGAGTGTGTGTGTGTGTGTGTGTGTGTGTGTGTGTGTGTGTGTGTGTGTGTGTGTGGTGTATATCCCCCTAGCACCCCCCTTGCTTGCTTGGGGCTAGTTGTAACTTTTCCACATGCTGTAAGCTCATTGGACCCCTCTCCCTCTAGCCAATCACATGCTACATGCATTCAAGTACATGGGTAGTCTTTTGACAAGTGTCCTCCTTAACCCTCAGAGAGAGAGAGAGCTTGAAAATATCTAGATATTTGTTGGATGGAGCTAGAAGCTCATTGGACCCCTCTTTACCAACCAATAGCATTCAAGCACACCAAGTGGTTAAGCATAGGGAGAGTCTTACATGTGTCCCATGTGCCCTTTGAAAAGGGTTGCCCTTTGGGTGAGTGGAAAGTTAAATCAAAGATTCCCCTAACTTTGGGACTTTCATGCATAGGAAGCTTCTCAAGCACCTTTCTCATTAAGTTTGTAGGGTCTCTTTTTGACTCAAGCACCTTACCCCCCATTAAGTATGACAAGCACCTCAAGTGCCTTAGGCATCGCGCATGACAAGCACCTCAAGCACCTTAGTCATCAAGCACGCACCTTAGTCATCAAGCATGACAAGCACCTCAAGCTTAAGTCAGGTTCCCACCTCAAGCTTAGCCCTAGCTTGCCTAAGGTCAATTGCCTAAGGTCAAAGGACTTTTCACACTAACCATTGGAGGTCTTTAATGAAGCTAACCCTAAGGTTTTTTAAGCTCCATTAGATGCACATTGCTCTTTGATAGACTACCTCCTTTTGGACCCTTATTGAGATGTAACCATCTCTCCTCTTGGTCCCCTGCTGAGGTAAGTCTAGAAGAACTTATTGCACATTGCTCTTTGATAGACCATCTCCTTTTGGACCCCTATTGAGATGCAACCATCTCTCCTTTTGGTCCCATGTTGATATAGGTCTAGAAGCACATGTCTCTATTCTAACTCTTGTTCCCGTTTATTCTCCCACATTAAATGATTATTTTAATATGAGAAAATCATTTGGTAAAGTTATATATTATATTTTATGACATAGGATGAATAGAGTCCCCAAAAGGTAGTGCTTCAATGTATCAAGGGCTTGTAGGAAAGCTAGTAGCTCCTTTTCATAGATGCATGCCCAAGACACAATCATCGGAATTGAGTCTTTGACTCTCATTTTCTATGGCGTGCCCTTCTTGAAGCAAGATTGCTCCAAGGCAATCTCCACAAGCATCACATAGAACCTCAAATGGTTTTGAGAGGTCCAAAAGTGTAAGCACAAGTTGAGAGGTAAGCTTTTCTTTAAACTTATCAAAAGCATTTTTCTCCTTGGTAGACCGTACGTACTTAACATTCTTCTTTGTCAAGTCATGTAATGGTCTTGCTATTTGGGGAAACTTAGCTATGAAGCATCTATAATATGCACACATACCAATAAATCTTTTTAGCTCATGTAGATTCCTTGGGTTAGGCCATCCGTTTTTACCTCTAGCTTTGCTCGATCCATATGGATACCATCTTGAGAGATAATGTGACCTAAGTATTGAACCTCTTGAAGGAAAAATTCACTCTTCTTTGGATTAATAAAAATTTTATTCTCTCTCAAAGATTGAAAAGTTACCTGGAGGTATTGCTTATGCTCCTCAATGGATTTGGAGTAGATGATGATATCATCGACCAGTAAACATATGGTAGGGTAGAAATATTTTCTTCATCAGGCAATTGAACGTGGCTGAAGCATTTGTCAATCCAAAAGGCATGACAAGATATTCATAAAGACCAAACGTTGTGCAAAACACGGTCTTTATGATATCTTCATTCACTATCCTTATTTGATGATAGCCACTTTTAAGGTCAATCCAATTGAAGTAGGTCGAGCCTTGTAGCTTATCGACAGATCTTCTACCCGTGGTACATGAAACTTGTTTTTGATAGTGATATGGTTTAGTGCTTGTTGATAGTCCACACATATGCGGTATGTGCCATCTTTCTTTTGCACTAGAAGGACTGGTGAACAAAAGGGAGAGGAACTCGGCCTCACCATCCCTTTACCTACCAGTTCTTGCACTTGCCTCATAATATACTCTTATTGAGCTTGAGAAACTCTATAAGGAGGCTTATTAAGTGGTGAGCTCCCAGGTAGAAGGTCTATGTTACGGTCATTATTCCCTAGTTTTGGAGGTAGCTCTCCAGGGATGCCTTCGATATAAACATCTTGGAATCCATTTAAGAAATTAGACAGCTCTAATTCCTCTTGATTCCTATCATCTTTACCTAAAACATTAGGATCATTAGTGGATTCTTTGACAAAAATCATGTACGCAAAAATCGATCTTTTCATTCACAAAAATCTATATACCTGCTCTTTTCCGTGTAGGTGAAGTAGATTCTTCTTTCAAGGAACTTTATGTTGGCAACCACACGGTTGAACCATGGTACCCCTAGGATAGCATCCTCATGTTGGAAAGGAAGGATGAAGAAATATTCCTTGTCGACATAGCTTTGGAGATGAAGCCTCAACTTCCCAATTAAGGGCGTGATAGAGGCTTGTTGTCCCTTGAAAGCTCCATCAGCACTAACCATATCTCCCATCTCGAAAGCTTGTATGCCCAGTTTGGTGGCCAACTCCTTTGATATAAAGTTGTGAGTAGAGCCATGGTCAAAGAGAATAAGGGCATCATGCTCCCCGCTCCCTCACCTTTCCCCAAGCATAGGAAAGGGATGAGCCTTTGCAATGAGTTTCCTCTTTTGGAGCTTCAACCATGGAAGCTCTAGGAGTGTCATTGTGTACATTTCTTTTGGGGCAAGAACGATAACCATGTCCTTGATCCCCACACTTAAAGCATTTATGGTCTTTACGAAATGCCTCTAATTCTTTGGGAGAGAGATTATTTTTACCTTGTAAGCTCCTTTCTTCTTGGACTTGTTGTTGTTGGTGTTGGTGTTGCCTTGGAAAGAGTTTTGAGCATTGCTCTTCCCTTTATCTTCATTTCTATCCTTGTTTTCCATGGGCTTGAAATTTCTTCTCGCCCCTTGTTGGAAATTGATCCTTGAAGCAACCATAGTGTGGTGGATAACTTCGGTGATAGTGCTAGGCTATTGTGAGTTAACATACTCGACCATTTCTTCAAGAAATCCTGCACAAAATTGTTGCTTTTGTTTGGCAAAGTCTATCCTTTGAAAGACTGTAGCTTTGAGATGTAAATCCCAAAACTTGTCTACATATTTGTGGATAGACTCATTGAAGAATAGCTTCAAGCTTCACCATTCAGTGAGCACTTTGTCCTTGGCATCACTTGCAAGGAATTTCTTCATTATGGAAACTCGTAGAGTTTTCCATGTTCTTGGGGCTTGGCCATTCCCATAGAGACTAGCAGGCGCATCGAACTATTGGATGAAGTCCAAAACTTTGTCTGTAGCACCAAAGGTGCCATCATAGGGGAGAAAAGAGAAAGAGGTCACCCTCTTCTCCATCTTCATCATCTTCCTCCTCTTGTATTCTTTAGGAGAATAGCCACTACTTTCATCAGGAGAGGAGGAAGATGATGAAGATGGAGAAGAAGGGGACCTCTTTCTCATCTTTCTCCCTTCCTTGTCAGAAGGATGAGGAGAAGGACTATGCGGTGATCGTTTCCTCTTAGGAGGAGTTGGTAATTGTTGAGATTGTCCTCTTCATGGAGCCACATCCTCCGAATCACTTCTTTCTCTTTCAATTGTTTCCTCTTCTTTTTCCCGCACCGGAGAGAGTTTTATTTTGGAAATATCATTAAGAGGCTTCCTAAGCTCTCTCTCGTCTTGGGGACTTTGAAGGAGGCCACAAGTGCGAGGTCGTTGGGTAACTTCAACTTGTAGGGGTTGCCCATAGATTGTTGCAGCCTAGTGACAAGGTAGCTCACAAGCATGGGGCATCTTCAGTAGCACCTTCATGTGCAAAATCCAAAGTTATCAACATTCATTCTACTCTCTTTACTATTCTCAGCCATGCTAATTAAACTTATGTAAGTAGTACTTTGTGCTTTGGTACCCTCAAAACCGTAGTTTCTACCCTTCTCGACTCTTGAAAATCGGCTCTCAAGCAACCACACCCATGATTTAGGGATTGTTGATTGCATTAGGAAGAAGAAGAAGTAACATGGCATGCTCATTTTCTCTACCATCTATATTAGTATGCTAAGCTAATCTACAAGAGTAATCTATGGTGAGGATGGTACTTCTTTCTCGTATGTTACCCATGTGGTTAAGCTTAGTGAGAGTCTGACATGTGTCCCATGTGTCCTTTTAGAAAAGGGGTACCCCTTGAGTGGTGGAAGGTTAGGTCAAAGATTCTCTTAAATTTGGGACTTTTATGCATAGGAAGCTTCTCAAGCAACTTCCTCATTAAGTGTGTAGTGAAGGAGTACGAGCGGAAGTGTGACGCGAGAGAGAGTGTGAGAAGAAGAGCACGACGATATGGTGAACTCGCTCTACTGTAATGTGTAGAGCATAGTGAGTTCTTATTAGGTTTTAACAAAAGAATATGTGTACATACCTGGCGGCCCGCCCACTTACCTGGGTGACCACATTGGGCTTTATACCCCAACAACCTCCCACTTAAAGTCCAATGTGGTACTTTAAGTGTGAGAGAAGCTACTATACAAGCTAATATACAAGACATGTAGAGAAGTGATGTACTACCCTACACCTAACTGCCTACGAAAATGCGCAAAGCTCTCTGAGGGAAGTCCTTTTGTAAGTAGATCAGCAGGATTTTCTGTGGTGTGAACTTTGACAAGCTGAAGTTGCTTATCCTCGAGCATTTCCCTGATGAAATGATACTTCACATCCACATGCTTTGTCTTTGAGTGATAAACTGGATTGCGAGCCAATTGTATAGCACTTTGACTATCACAATATAACACAGGCATCTCTTCTTTTGATTTCCAAATCTGTTACTAGTCGATTAAGCCAAATTGATTCTTTGCATGCCTCTGATGCTCCAACATATTCAGCCTCTGTAGTAGACTAAGTAACACAATCTTGTAATCTAGAACGCCATGATACTGCTCCACCAGCCAATGTAAAGACATACCTTGACGTAGACCTTTGGTTGTCTAAGTCACCTGCATAATCTGAGTCTATAAAACCCTTTACACTTAGCTCCTGACTCCCATAGCATATATGCATACTCTTTGTAGCTTTCAGGTATCTCAATATTCCTTTCACTGCCTCCCAATGTTTCTTGCCTGGGTTTGACATGTATCGACTTACTACTCCCACTGCAAATGCAATGTCTGGGCGGGTAGCAATCATTGCATACATCAAACTACCCACTGCAGACGCATATGGAATCTTATCCATTTCAGCCTGTTCTTCCTCAGACACGGGACAATCTTGTTTGCTAAGTTTCACATATGGTGGCAATGGAACACTCAGTGCCTTTCCCTTCTCCATATTGAAACGTTGCAAAACCTTGTCAATATACTCTGTTTGAGATAACCAAATCAACTTCTTTGATCTGTCTCTCTCAATGCGCATACCAAGGATATGACTTGCCTCACCCATGTCTTTCATGTCAAACGATTTTGCCATCTTTGACTTCAAAGCTGAAATTTCTTCCAAGTGCTTGCCAGCAATCAACATGTCATCCACATACAAAATAAGGATCAGCCAACTACCATCCTTAGCCTTCTTTGTATATAGACAGTGATCGAACTCACTACGTTTGTAGCCTTGAGAAAGCATAAACTTGTGGAATTTATGGTACCATGCCCTCGGTGATTGTTTTAAGCCATAAAGACTCTTTAACAACTGGCATACCCAATCTTCCTTTCCTTTCTCAACAAACCCTTCTGGCTGTTGCATGTAAATTTCCACATCTAAATCACCATGCAAGAACGTTGTCTTGACATCCATTTGGTGCAACACCAAATCTAATATGGCAACCAATGCAAGAAAGCATCTCAATGTAGTCATCTTGACCACCGGAGAGAAGACTTCATCAAAGTCAATGCCTTGTTCTTGCTTCAAGCCCTTGGCAACAAGCCTTGCTTTGTACTTTGGCTGACTATCATGAGCGGTGATCTTATACCTGTAAACCCATTTACAAGGTAGAGCCTTTTTGCCCTGTGGTAATTTAACTAGCTTCCATGTCTTATTTTTATGCAGAGCTGTCATCTCTGACTGCATGGCCAATTGCCAATTCCCAGAGTCCTTCATTTGCACTGCTTCCTTGTAACATGAAGGCTCATTGCAATCAGTCAACATGACATAGTTCATAGATGGAACAAACCTATCAGGAGGTCGCGTGACACGTCCAGATCTATGCACAATAGGTGGCTCAAGCTCAGCCACAACCTGTGGTTCTACTCTATCCTGTCCTTGCTCCTCTTGAGCCCTGACATTTTGTCTTGCACGTGCAGGTCCATCTTCTTGGAAGACAACTCTTCTAATCTCCTCAACCCTCCCTGGTTTAGAATGATATTTGGATTCATTAAAGTGAACATCATTGTTGTGGACAACCTTTCTGGATTCGGAATCCCAAAGTCTGTACCCCATCTCACCAGAATTACCATAGCCTAGAAAGATGCACTTTCTACTCTTTGGCTCAAGTTTGTTCCTAAAATCCTTTGGAACGTGAGTATATGCCTCACAGCCAAAGACTTTGAGATGCTTGTATGAGGGCATTTTGCCTGACCATACCATCTCGGGCACTGAATCCTTCTGCAAAACCTTGCTAGGAGATCTATTTACAAGATGAACAGTTGTTGATACAGCTTCAGCCCAAAACCCATTTGGCAGTTGTGCATTAGACAACATACTTCTGACCTACTCTTGTATGGTCCTATTCATCCTCTCAACAACACCATTTTGAGGAGGATTGTAAGGAGCAGTAAGTTCACGTTTTATACCTTTTGACTCACAAAAGTCCTGAAAGGCCTTTGAAACATACTCTCCACCATTGTCAGTGCGTAAGCATTTAAGCTTCTTGCCACTCTGATTCTCCACAAGTGTCACAAACGTTTTGAAAACACTAAACGCTTCATCCTTGTGCTTGAGAAAGTAAACCCATACTTTCCTCGAGTAATCATCTATAAATGTCATAAAGTAAGAAGCTCCCCCTAGAGATAGGTTAAGCATAGGTCCACACAAATCACTATGAACAAGTGCCAACTGTGTTGCTTCTATGCTTATGTGGCTGCTGTGTTTGCGTACCATACAGACAATGTTCACAGAATTCAAAATCATTAAATGAAAAGCCAGGCAAATAACCAGAACGAGACAAGATTTCCATTCCCTTCTTGGACATATGTCCTAACCGGCTATGCCACAAACAAACGTTCGGCTGCTCGGTTACATTGATTACATTTTTAGAGACATTTGATACATAAATCATGTAAAGTCCTCCAGAATTTACTCCATGTGCTACTGTCATAGAACCCTTGGATATCTTCCACATGTTCTGTCCAAAAGTGGTGACATAGCCAGCATCATCAAGTAAACCTGTGCTGATCAAGCTCTTTGTAATTGCGGGAACATGTCTCACATTCTTCAGCGTAAAAGAAGAGCCATTCTGAAACTTCAATTGAACATCTCCAACACCTAAGATCTCACATGTCTACCCATTGCCTAGCCGAACATGATCTTTAGTGGTCACATAAGAGGTAAACCACTCCTTGTTTGGAGACACATGAAGTGATGCCCCTGAGTCTATAATCCAGTCACTCAGTGCATTTCCATCAGATGCTGTAAGAAGAGCTGAGTCCATTGTATTCTTCAAGAAGTAGATGTCTCCTGACACTAGACTGCCATCCTCTGCAACAGTGTTTGTCACATTTATTTCTTGGATCTTCACTGAGGACTTGTTCTTCTCACCATGGTCTTCAGATTTCTCTTTGCCTTTTTCTGCTTTCCATTCTCTGCAGTCTCTTTTCATGTGACCCTTCTTGCCACAATGGTAGCATTCTATGTCACTCTTGCCTTTAGCACTGCGGGACTTGCTACGAGACTGATTCCTCTTTCCACCTTTGTACTTTTCTTTGGTCCTTCCCCTGACAACTAAGGCTGTTCCTTTGCCTTTGTCCATTGTCTTTCTATTGGTTTCTTCAGTAAGCAGACTTCCTTCTACACCTGCTATGTTCAAACCATCTGGAGGTGCAGAATTACTCAAAGCTGTGCGAAAAGTGTCCCAACTTTACGGCAATGTGATCAACAGGAACATAGCTCTAACAGGTTCATCAAACTTGACACCTTGAGCTGACAACTGACTGTAGATTGTGTTGAATTCATTCAAATGATTGGACATAGGTGTCCCTTCTTTCATCTTCAAGTCAACAAGCTTCTTAAGCCAGTATACCTTTGAAGCTGCACTCTGCTTCTCATAAAGATCACTCAGCTTTAACCATGCTTGATAAGCCGACATCTCGTCTGCTACATTGAAGTAAACGCTTTCTGCCAAAGTCATCATAATGGTAGAAAGTGCCAATTCATCCATTTCTCTCCATTCATCTTCGTCCATATCTTCTGGTTTTATCCCCTTGAGCTTTATAGGTTTTATCTGCTTCTTTTGTACCAACACGTGCCAAATCTGCTTCTTCCACAATGGGAAATTGGTTCCATCCAGCTTCTTGATATTGTAAAGAGCAGTGTCTTGTGATCCAGCCATAGCTACGCTTCACAGTAGTTTACTTTTCTGGGAAAAATTCGGTAGAGTTTCCCCTGTAAACTGACCTCTGAACCAATATCAACCTGTCAAATGAACCAAGAAAGCTTCAGATTCTGCAGAATTTTTGGCAGAGTCTCCTTTGTAAAATGGCTCTGGTGTACTAAAAACAGACCAAAAAACAACTCAAAAAACACTGTCTCTCTGACACTGTAAGCTGTGGGTAAACCTGTCCTGTCTCTGACTGTCCTGTCACTGTCCTGTAAGCATAGACTGCGACAATGCCTCAACGGCAGTAAAGCAAAGATGCAATCCCAACTATCTAACTCACAGTCAATACATCCTAGCTGCCTATCTAAGGGTGCTCGAGGGATCGCTCCCAGACCTGTATCACCAAAAGGATCTCAACATTCGAGAATCCCCCAGCTCAATAAAACCTCACTCGACCTTCAACAAAGGCTGCAGTAAATCTGACAGTACATAGACTTCCCACAAAGTCATACGTCCACAAATTTCCCACTGTATGCTGTAACCGCTGCGGCGGTTGTTTGCTGTGTGACTCACAGCCAGCAAACCCTCAACAGACATACATCATCTCTGATAATACATCCCATGTGGAGGTACCTGCAATGTCAGGATGAAATCTGGAATATCAAGCAGCAAACACAAGCTACCTGATGAACTAGTGGATGTCGCCTACAGTCTGTGTGTAGATGCGCCCGTGTCGTATGTGACACGCCTCCAAGAACTGTGAGCCGTCCTTCGATGTGTAGACAACCACAAATCAGCACTCTAGGAGTGTCGATATCCTCAGCACCTGTAGTCGTAGGCCGAAAACCCCAAATTTGCAGAGTCGAATCTGCACCCGTCGAGACCACGTAGTCGAAAATGGCCTGCGCAGGACTTTGTCAAAGCCGAACGGTGACCGAGATGACCTCAGATTGAAATTCTGACAACACCAATCCCTTTGGGCTCTCCCACGAGATTTGGGGCCGTGTCTTCGCCTTTCGAATTTCACTCCAATCTGAGCTGGTGACTCTAGCCTCCTGCAGCGCTGCCCCGAGCCTCGATATGAGCTCTGATACCAGTTGAAGGAGTACGAGCGGAAGTGTGACGCGAGAGAGAGAGTGCAAGAAGAAGAGCACGACGATATGGTGAACTCTCTCTACTGTAATGTGTAGAGCATAGTGAGTTCTTATTAGGTTTTAACAAAAGAATATGGGTACATACCTGGCGGCCTGCCCACTTACCTGGGCGACCACATTGGGCTTTATACCCCAACATGTAGGGTCTCTTTTTGACTCAAGCATCTTACCCCCCATGTATAGGAAGCTTCTCAAGCAACTTCCTCATTAAGTGTGTAGGGTCTCTTTTTGACTCAAGCATCTTACCCCCCATGCATAGGAAGCTTCTCAAGCAACTTCCTCATTAAGTGTGTAGGGTCTTTTTTGACTCAAGCATCTTACCCCCCATGCATAGGAAGCTTCTCAAGCAACTTCCTCATTAAGTGTGACAAGTACCTCAAGTACCTTAGTCATCAAGCATGACAAGCACCTTAGATGGAGTTCCCACCTCAAGCTCAACCCTAGCTTGCTTAAGTTCAAAGGCAGGTGTAGTTCAGGTTCCCACCTCAAGCACAGCCCTAGCTTGCTTAAGGTCAAAGACAAGTTTAGGTTGGGTTCCCACCTCAAGCTCAGCCCTATCTTGCTTAAGTTCAAAGGACTTCTAACACTAACCATTGGAGGTCTTTAATGAAGCTAACCCTAAGGTCTTTTAAGCTCCATTAGATAACCTTGCTCTTTGACAGACCATCTCTTATTTGGGCCCCTTGACCATTGGCCCCGTGTTGAGATAGATCCGTAAGCACATGTCTATATTCTAACCCTTGTTCCCGTTTATTATCCCACATTAAATGATTAGTTTAATATGAGAAAATCATTTGGGTTGGTTAGATATTAGATATTTGATGACATTACCTCTCTCTTGAAATCATAATTGTCCTCGACTATGAGGTAAAAGAGATAAAGTCATAGTCATTAGTCAATTTGCCTTAGCGGGTAGAGGATCCCTTTTTACCCTACGACATCATTCCAAGATGGATGACTAATCCATTTGGTGCTTGGGAGATATAGTTGCAGCAAGCATGTCTGCTCTTTAGTCCATTTCATCTTCCCAAGTAGAGTGACAAATTCTACATGGTGTTTGAGAGACGTCGTCATCCCAAACATGATTCTTAGTATGCATACTAGTTAAATTTGTGCACAATAAAGAGAGAACTAGTCTTATAAGAAAAAACATTGATCATTAAAAGAAACATGTACATTTGCTTACTCTAATGTAGCATGGTAAGCATTGACAAGGTTCATACTATCCTTAAGCTGGATTCCTTGCATCCATCTAGCATCTTCAAAAGGATAATTTTTGAACTTAATAAGATACCGTCGGATAATCTTACCATGTCGTAGTACCTTGTCTTCATGCCGAAGGATAGCTTCGGGTTGTAGTACCTCTTCTTGATCTTCGAATTCGGAAGGGTCTTCAATTTGGTTCATTTGGAGGCTCTCCTTTGTAGGGCTTGAGTAGGCTCACATGAAACGCATTGTGTATGAGCCAATGGTTAGGCAACTTGAGTTGATAAGCCACCTCATTGATTGGCTTCAAATTTTGAAAAGGACCATAGTATCTTTTTGTTAGTTTAGCATAATACTTTTGATGGCCCATAGGATTTTTGCCCGTCGTTTGCCTCAATCGAGCCTTAGGAAACTTAAGTAAGACCCAATCATTTTCTTTGAACTTAAGGCCCTTATTTGCTTGTCAGCAGCATCTTTTTGCCTTAGTTGGGAGATGGATATAGCCTCTTTAATCTTTTGAAAAGATGCTTGTAGGTCATGGCTATACTCATCGGCAGCGAAGATCTTCCCATGTACTTTAAGTAGCAAGGGACTTTTAGGTCTTCCCTCTATGATTTTAAAAGGTTCTTTTTTCGTAGAAGTATGGATAGTATTATTATACGTATACTTTACAAGAGGTAAGTACTTTTCCCATTGTGAGTGTTGATATACTTCTGTAAGATAGGTCTTTAGTAGATCAAGAATCGTAAGATTGGCTATCTCACTTTGGCCATCTGTTTGTGGGTGATAGGCCGAAGAGAATTCAATCTTGTACCTAGATTTTTGAAGAGACCTTTCGAGAAATTACTGGTCATTCTAGGATCTCTATCTGACATGATGGATGTTGGAAATCCATGGTGTTTGAAAATCTGTGATATAAAGAGAGTTGACATTTGGTGTGCCTTAATAGTCTTCTTGATAGGAATAAAGTGTCCTTGCTTGCTAAACCTGTCGACTATTGTCCATATTCCCGTATCCCCATGGATAGATTTGGGTAATCCAAAGATAAAATCCATGGATATACTCTCCCATGGTGAATTAGGAATTGGCAATGGCTGGAGTAATCCAGGTTGCTTCCCTCTATCATACTTGGTCTTTTGGCATACCACACATTTTGAAACATACTCTTGTATGTCCACTTTCATGGTAGGCCAAATAAAAGTACGTCTCTACTCCTCGAAGAGTAGGTTGAATGCTTCTATGCCCCGCATAGGGAGGAGCATGGGATTCATACATGACTTTCACACGAAGGGAGTGGGTAACACATAGCCTATTGCCATGGAGAAGATAACCATCCTGCAAGGTGAATGGTTCCTCTTTCTTCCCCAAAGCAAGGGCTGACATTATATCTTTAAAGTCAAGGTTATTAGCATACTCATTTATCATAGAAGATAGATCATTGTGAGTTGCTATTGACACAACATTAACTTTTGGTCATCATGAAAGTGCATCAACCACTTGATTGTGCTTACCAGCAATGTGAGCAATGTGTAAATTAAATTATGAAAGAAAATTTTCCCACCTCATTTGTTTGTCAGATAGCTTTGTTTGCATCATGAAGTACTTGAGACTTTGATGGTCTGTTCGTAAAATGAATGGAGTCCCCAATAGATAGTGCTTCCATGTGTCTAGGGCATGTAGAACAGCTAACAGCTCTTTCTCATAAATGCCTAATAGACCCGCTCATCCGTGTTGAGCCTTCGGCTCTCATATGCAATGGCATGCCCTTCTTGGAGTAGATGATGATATCATCAAAGAACACTCCAGTGAATTTGTGGTAGGCTCTAAAAATTTTCTCCATTAATCGATTGAATGTAGCTAGTGCATTGGTCAAGCCAAAAGGCATGACTAGATATTCATAAAGGCCAAACGTTGTACGAAACACTGTCTTTAGGATATCTTCATTCACTATCCTTATTTGATGGTAGCCACTTTTAAGGTCAATCCTATTGAAGTAGGTAGAGCCTTGTAGCTTATCAAATTTTTTATAGTGATATGGTTTAGTGTGCGATAGTCCACACACATGCGGTTTGTACCATCTTTCTTTTGCACTAAAAGGACTGGAGAGCAAAAGGGAGAGGAGCTAGGCCTCACCATTCATTTGTCTACCAATTCTTGTACTTGCCTCATGATCTCCTCTTGTTGAGCTTGTGAAACTCGATAGGGAGGTTTGTTAGGCGGTGAGCTTCTTGATAGGAGCTCAATTCGATGGTCATCATTCCCTTCTTTTGGAGGTAAGTCCATAGGGATATCATCCATGAACACATCTTGAAATCCTTTTAGAAAGTTAGACGAGAGAGGTGATCCTTTGCAATGAGTATCCTCTTTTGGAGCTTCGATAGTGGAAGCTCTAGGAGTCTCATTGCGAGCATTTCTTTTGGAGCAAGAACGATAGACATTTCCTTGCTCCCCACACTTAAAACATTTGTGATCCTTGCAAAAAGTTTCAAGCTCTTCAGGAGAGAGTTTATTTTTACCTTTGTAAACTCCTTTCTCCTTGGACCGATTGTTGTTGTTGTTGTTGGAATGGCCGTGGGAAAAATTTTGGGCATTAATTCCCTTTGCATCACTTTTGTCTTTATTTTCCATGTGTTTGACATTCCGTCTAACCCCTTGTTGGAAATTGATACGTGAAGCAACCATGGTATGGTGGATTACTTCGCTGATAGAGTCAGGCCGTTGATACTCGGCCATCTCTTCAGGTAATCCCGCACAAAATTGTTGTTTTTGCTCAGCAAAGTCTATCTTTTGAAAGACAGTAGCCTTGAGATGTAAATCCCAAAACTTGTCCACATATTTGTGGATATAGTCATGAGAGAGAAGCCTTAAACTCCGCCATTCGGTGAGCACTTTGTCCTTTGCATCGCTTCATGATGGAACTCGTAGAGTTTTCCATGTATTATTAGCTTCGCCATTGCCGCGAAGGCTAGCCCACCATTGACGAGCCGATTTTTGGAAGTGCATAGCTACATGACGTAGCTTGGAGGACTCCGTGAAGCCCTCGTCTCCAAAGGCCGCATCAAATTGTTGTATGAAGGCCAATACTTTGTCGGTAGCACCAAAGGTGCCATCATAGGTGAGAAAAGAGATACTCTTTCCTCCCTCTTTGAACTTCTTGAGCTTTTGTGACCTTCGCCATGCAAGGTAAGATTTGCGATTTCCTCCCCTCTTATATTCTCTAGGAGAATAGCCATAGCTCTCATCGATAGAGGAGGAAGGTGAAGAAGAAGGAGAAGAGGGTGACCTCTTTCTTGCTCTTTTCTTCCTTGGTTTCCTTTCTTTCCTTTTGGAGTGACAAGGAGAAGGACTATGGGTTAACTGTTTCTTCTTGGGAGGAGTTGGCGATCTTTTAGTCCGCCTTCTTCGTGGAGCCACATCTTCGGAGGAATTTAGGGATTCATTGCTTTCTTGATCTTTGGATTCCTCCTCTCGTATGGGAGAGAGTGTTCTTTTGGGAATCTCTTCAAGAGGCCTCGTAAGCTCTCTCTCCTCTTGGAGAGGAAAGGAAATCCCATAAGCACAAAGTTGTTGAGTAACTTCGGCTTGCAAAGTGGGGTTGCCCATAGCTTGTTGCAACCTAGTGAGAAGATAATTAAAAATAAACATGGGGGACATCGTCATTGGCACCTTAATGTGCAAAATTAAAGTTGTCAATGTTCATTCTTGTAAGGTCTCCAACCCTGAGCTAAAAGAGCAGCATTGTACCATGAAAAGATCATAATGAAAAAAGTTACTATTTTTAGCAGTTTTCCAAATTCTGTTAGTGCCCTGATGTTCAGAATGTTATAAAGCTTCAAAATGTGAATTAAAATAATTTTTGTAAAAAATTTCAAAAAATAGTAAGTTTTTGGTCACCCAACCCGTCCAGTTTAGACCGTCTCGAAAAACTGCATCGGTACCCCGAAATTTGAAAAAATGCATTTTTGGACCAAAGGGCTGCTAAATATGGCAGGTACTCGGACCAGTACACCTTAGTTAGAGCTTAGTAAAGCAATTTACAGCATCAAATTCCGACTCGTATGGGCCGTTTTAGCCTAAAACCAATTTTTCCTCAAGTTGTGCGGGGAGGCACGGGGCTCGAGGCTGTGTGGGAGTAGGTTCCAGGCCACTTTGAGCCAGCTTTAGCAGCTAGGGGGCGCCCTCTTGTCTTGTGGGAGTTGTAGGAGAGTTTCCAAGCTAGAGAGTGGGTGTGAGATCCAGTTAAACTAGTTAATTGGACACTTGGTGGGAAGGTAACTAGACTTGCCAATGCATGGAGTGAGTGCTCACTCAGATGCTTATAGCAGCTAGGTTCGATTTTCAGCCTTGAGGAGCCTATTTAAAGGTGTGCTCCACAAACATGCTCACACACACACCAAGTACACACACACACCTACACACACACCTTGGGGAGGTGCTGCCGGCACACACAATTTTTGAAGGAGAAGCAAAGGAGGGAAGTGCTGCCGGATTCTTGTCTTGAGAACTCATTTGGATCAGAAAATCGAGAGGATTTTCAGCCCCTAATCACGGTAATCATGATTTAATTTATGCTCTTCTGTAGTTCTCTTCATCATTTTCTTAATTCCTCGTCTACTATGCTTAATCCTAGCTATAATTCCCAATAGCTGCTCTCTAATTGTCCATATCTATATTCCACTACATAATCATCATCCAATAGCTAATTATGCAGCCATTCATCACTCTTAATCAATGATTAATACATGATTAGAAGAGATTTCTCTCTCTAGGCAGCATAGTTATTAATTGTCAAGACGGTAATGATGTAGATTTTGCTCAAATTTATTCTTTTCCCACATAATATTGTTGTAACTAAGTTAGATTCAATTTTCTCATACATTAAGATGTGATTAAGGCAAAACTAATCCATCATTAAGCCACTAAGAAGAGAATTTTCTCTCACCTATGCATGCGGTAATTCTGCATCTTTCTAATTGCACTGGGAAAGTGATTGAGCTTGCTTAATTCATCTTTCTTGTAATTTGATTAGTAAAATTCTGAAATTCTTAATCATCTAAGCCAAGTGATTAACTTTAAAGCCGGTTCCCATGGGACAAGTAAAGTATTACTCATAAAAATTACTATGTCTCGAAGGGAAAAATATAACCCTCTCGTATAAGGGGGATTGTTCAATGATTCTAATCTATCATTTGGATTGTTATGATGCTCTCGGACCTTAGCTCTTTTCTTCAAGTTTATCATTTAAAGTAGTGAGTATAAAATGACCCCGGTTAAGAGAACTCGCTTCGATGGTGCCCACGACCGCGAGGCGGAAACGAGCAATGTGAATGGAAAAGTAAAAGCTCCCATGGACGAACAAGCACCGGCCATCTCACGAGCCATTGACGAAAAAATGGAAGAGGTAGGTCACAATTTCATTCAAGTTGTTTAATTTAACATTGCACACGTTTAGCTAGGAAGAACATATCCCCAAACATGTTGGAGAAATCCGACGGAAACCTCGGCATTGGATTCATTTGTACATTAAAGTCTAAAGTGGGAAAGAAATGATTGATGGATATACTGTTTGAAATAGCAAAGAATGTTTGATAGGGAAAATTTACTCGGCATGTTCATTCTATTTCCAATGTTGAACTAATCATGAACCCCCTCCTGATCACAGGGGGCAGAGTTCCTAGTTAAGGGCTCTTGAATCCACGACTACTGATTAAGCGGTGGATACCCACGTCTTCTGGTTAAGCGGTGGGAACCCACGTCTTGCTTTCTATGCGGTGGGAATGTCCATGTCGTGCTTTCTATGCGGTGGATATACCTAGTTGTATGGGCAGCTAGGCGACAACGGGAGGAGTAAACTCTCCTTGGAGGGGGGATGTTGTACCTCCAGAACATTGGAATTTTAATGAATAAGTTTGAGTAGAATTTTTACGAGAGTACTGTCTTGGTCCCGCTTTGCAATACTGGTTGAAGGGCTGTCTTAACGAACCCTGTGAATTGGAATCTAATCAAGGAACTTATATGTTGAACAACCATCGTGGTAGTAATTAGGACACACAAGGAAGTGTGAGTGTGGGGGTGGAAGGTGGGGGCTTGGCTCAGGTTGCCAATGCCTATGAGAAGGGTGGTCTCGATTGGTCGGGAACTCTCTGTCCCCATAGTGTTATAAATCGACACTAGTATTACTCATTGCCCCTAGAGCAGCGAAGTCTCAAGTGTACGTGCCTCTGAAACATGGGAAAAAAGGCACTCGGGATTTCTCTCCTCTTGGAAGGTGGGTCTTAGGATCGCTAGATAAGTTAATCACGCTTCCCCTGCGAGGTGGAGCTAGATCTTGTTGCTAGTTGGCTTGAACTCGATTCACTTTGTGATGAGAGATCGTCCGCTAAATGAACACTGAACCACTTTGTTTGCTTCCGCTATATGTCTAGTGGCCACCAGGTTTACCATCAGATCCGTCGTTTGAGACGGCGGGGTGGGGACCTCACACCTGGTATCAGAGCTATAGGTTTACGAACTGGAAAATGATGTTGTTTGGATTTTTTTTAAGGGATAGTAGGATAGCTCGTACTCAAAGCTTGAGCATGATGTTTCCCAGAATAATGACATTGGATTTGTGTAGTGGATTGTCTCCTGAGTGATGTTAAAGAGTTTTACTCGTTGAGCTTGTTGGGATTCAGTGGATTCCACATGATGTTTTTTGAGAAGTCGTTGGTGCAACTAGTGCTGTGGGCAGGTAGCCTGTTGATGCACATAAAGTTATAAGTATGGATCAAAGCTCTCGAGTAAAGTTTTTACCATTATTTATCAGACAATTTTGGATGTATTTAATGGAATTTAAACTAATGGTGGAATGGTTAAATCCTTTGTGATAGATGTACAGATTACGTAGGCTGGTTAAGCCGAAAAGTTAAATTTCTTCTTGAGTATGGAAAAGCCTACGTTCATTTGAGAAGAGTGCTATAGTAATGAGTTTTATACCATTGGAAAGGCACCGCCTCCTTCTCTCTACTCGGCAGCGCAAGAGAAGAAGCTCCTCCTTAAACAAGCCCAGCCTCCACTCTTTAAGGGCGAGGGGGCAAATGTGGAGAGAGATGCGTAAGTGTGGATGGAAGCAATGGACGACTATTTCGAAGCTGCGAGAACTCAACCCGAGAACCAAACCATGCTTTTGATGTTCCGCTTGTCTGGTGATGCCAAGATATGGTGGAAACAACATTGGAGGGACTTGGATATCAAGGGATCTTCCCAGTCATGGGAAGACATCAAGGCTATTGTGATGGAGCTATACTTACCACCTGCTCACAAAGCCTTGAAGATGAATTAGTTTTTCTCACTTCGACAATTGACGAATACTACTCGAAGTTCGTCACACTTCGGAGATATGCTCCTAGGATGACATTGGAACAACAAGTAGCGCGGTTCTGCCAAGGACTCATCGACCCCTTGAACAACCAACTAGAAGCTCTCAGACCAGCAACTCTGCAAGATGCCTTGCTAAGGGCCAAGCCGTTAGCTAAAGAGATTCAGAGGGCTACCCAAGATAGTCAATACTATTTGTCAAAGAGGGCCAGGACAGACGACTGGAGTAACAGACCAATCAACCCTGCATATGACCAACGTCCGGTAGTAGCTACTATGGCAGCTACCGAGTTTCCCAATATAAGATGCTTTGAGTGCCAGGAGTATGGACATTACAAAAGCCGATGTCGAAAAAGGATTTCCCAAACATCCGGTGCTAATAATGTACCTATGAACGTCAACGGGCGAGGTCAACCAAACGGAAGAGGAGGCCGAGGAAGAGGAAACATAGGACAAGGAAGCGGAGCTTTCGCTAATGCCGCAGTGAGACAACCAACTGTGGGTGACGTAGCTGATGAGAGAACAACTCTGTATGCTGCAACTACTAATCCTAGTGAGCAGTAACTCAAAGCACCAGGATCTCATCAAAGTTCAGTAGAATAGGACGCATAAAGCTAAAGATCATTCTATTATCAAAGGATGACTTTACTTTCCACAAGGGATATATGTACCTAAGTAGTTAGCATAAAATTTACCCAGATGTATTCTTGACATGAGGACATCTCAAATTCTTCACGTTGGGGAGGATGTAAGGTCTCCGACCCCTAAAAGAGCACCATTGTACCATGAAAAGATCATAATGGAAAAAGTTACTATTTTTAGCAGTTTTCCAAATTCTGTCAGTGCCCTGATGTTCAGAATGTTATAAAGCTTCAAAATGTGAATTAAAATAATTTTTGTAAAAAAATTCCAAAAATAGTAAGTTTTTGGTCACCCGACCCGTCCAGTTTTGACCGTCTCGAAAAACTGCACCCATACCCCGAAATTTGAAAAAATGCATTTTCGGACCCCGGGGGCTGCTAAATATGACAGGTACTCGGACCAGTACGCCTTAGTTAGAGCTTAGTAAAGCAATTTACGGCATCAAATTCCGACTCGTATGGGCCGTTTTAGCCTAAAACCAATTTTTCTCAAGTTGTGCGTGGACGAATCGAGGCTCGAGGCTGTGTGGGAGCAGGTTCCAGGTCACTCTGAGCCAGCTTTAGCAGCTAGGGGGCGCCCTCTTGTCTTGTGGGAGTTGTAGGAGAGTTTCCAAGCTAGAGAGTGGGTGTGAGAGCCAGTTAAACTAGCTAACTGGACACTTGGTGGGAAGGTAACTAGACTTGCCAATGCATGGAGTGAGTGCTCACTCAGATGCTTATAGCAACTAGCTTCGATTTTCAGCCTTGAGGAGCCTATTTAAAGGTGTGCTCACACACACACACACCTAGACTTGCCAATGCATGGAGTGAGTGCTCACTCAGATGCTTATAGCAGCTAGGTTCGATTTTCAGCCTTGAGGAGCCTATTTAAAGGTGTGCTCACACACACACACACACACACACACACACACACACACACATGCTCACACACACACACCCAGTACACACACACACACCTTGGGGAGGTGCTGCCGACACACACAATTTTTGAAGAAGAAGCAAAGGAGGGAAGTGCTGCCGGATTCTTGTCTCGAGAACTCATTTGGATCAGAAAATCGAGAGGATTTTCAGCCCCTAATCACGGTAATCATGATTTAATTTATGCTCTTCTGTAGTTCTCTTCATCATTTTCTTAATTCCTCGTCTACTATGCTTAATCCTAGCTATAATTCCCAATAGCTGCTCTCTAATTCTCCATATCTATATTCCACTACATAATCATCATCTAATAGCTAATTATGCAGCCATTCATCACTCTTGATCAATGATTAATACATGATTATAAAAGATTTCTCTCTCTAGGCAGCATAGTTATTAATTGTCAAGACGGTAATGATGTAGATTTTGCTCAAATTTATTCTTTTCCCACATAATATTGTTGTAACTAAGTTAGATTCAATTTTCTCATACATTAAGATGTGATTAAGGCAAAACTAATCCATCATTAAGCCACTAAGAAGAGAATTTTCTCTCACCTATGCATGCGGTAATTTTGCATCTTTCTAATTGCACTAGGAAAGTGATTGAGCTTGCTTAATTCATTTTTCTTGTAATTTGATTAGTAAAATTCTGAAATTCTTAATCATCTAAGCCAAGTGATTAACTTTAGAGCCGGTTCCCATGGGACAAGTAAAGTATTACTCATAAAAATTACTATGTCTCGAAGGGAAAAATCTAACCCTCTCGTATAAGGGGGATTGTTCAATGATTCTAATCTATCATTTGGATTTTTATGATGCTCTCGGACCTTAGCTCTTTTCTTCAAGTTTATCATTTAAAGTAGTGAGTATAAAATAGCCCCGGTTAAGAGAACTCGCTTCGATGGTGCCCACGACCGCGAGGCGAAAATGAGCAATGTGAATGGAAAAGGAAAAGCTCCCATGGACGAACAAGCACCGGCCATCTCACGAGCCATTGACGAAGAAATGGAATAGGTAGGTCACAATTTCATTCAAGTTGTTTAATTTAACATTGCACACGTTTAGCTAGGAAGAACATATCCCCAAACATGTTGGAGAAATCCGACGGAAACCTCGGCATTGGATTCATTTGTACATTAAAGTCTAAAGTAGGAAAGAAATGATTGATGGATATACTGTTTGAAATAGGAAAGAATGTTTGCTAGGAAAAATGTACTCGACATGTTCATTCTATTTCCAACGTTGAACTAGTCATGAACCCCCTCCTGATCGCAGGGGGCAGAGTTCCTGGTTAAGGGCTCTTGAATCCACGACTGCTGGTTAAGCGGTGGATACCCACGTCTTCTGGTTAAGCGGTGGGAACCCACGTCTTGCTTTCTATGCGGTGGGAATGTCCATGTCGTGCTTTCTATGCGGTGGACATACCTAGTTGTATGGGCAGCTAGGCGACAACTGGAGGAGTAAACTCTCGTTGGAGGGGGGATGTTGTACCTCCAAAACATTGGAATTTTAATGAATAATTTTGGGTAGAATTTTTACTAGAGTACTGTCTTGGTCCCGCTTTGCAATACTGGTTGAAGGGCTGTCTTAACGAACCCTGTGAATTGGAATCTAATCAAGGAACTTATATGTTGAACAACCATCGTGGTAGTAATTAGGACACACAAAGAAGTGTGAGTATGGGGGTGGAAAGTGGGGGCTTGGCTCAGGTTGCCAATGCCTATGAGAAGGGTGGTCCCGATTGATCGGGAACTCTCTGTCCCCATAGTGTTATAAACTGACACTAGTATTACTCATTGCCCCTAGAGCAGCGAAGTCTCAAGTGTACGTGCCTTTGAAACATGGGAAAAAAGGCACTTGGGATTTCTCTCCTCTTGGAAGGTGGGTCTTAGGATTGCTAGATAAGTTAATCACGCTTCCCCTACGAGGTGGAGCTAGATCTTGTTGCTAGTTGGCTCAAACTCGATTCACTTTGTGATGAGAGATCGTCCGCTAAATGAACCCTGAACCACTTTGTTTGCTTCCGCTATAGATCTAGTGGCCACCAGGTTTACCATCAGATCCGTCGTTTGAGACGGCGGGGTGGAGACCTCATAATTCTACTCTCTTGGTTATTGTGATCCATGTTAATTAACTTACATGTTTACTTAGTTATGCTTTGGCAATTCAAAACCTTAGTTGCTACTCCTCCTAGCCTTTGAAAATAGGCACTTAAGTATCTACATCCACGACTCAAATTGGTTAACTATAGAAAGTAGTGTAGTGAGTCTAACATAGCGAAGTTTCCGAGGGATAGCTCCTTTCGGACTTCTTATGGCTCAATAATGGTAAAGTCGTAGGCAAGTCTAAAAAGACTCTATTATTAAGTCCAAAGCTCCCGAGGTGTGCATTATATTTCACATAGTGGGCTCAACAAAACCAATAAGACATCCCAGGTCCACTTACCCTAATATAATTAACAAAATCAACCATATATAGGCTACTTAAGGACCTATCTTCTTAAGCAAGAAAAGAGAAACCAAATGTTCTGATACCAATGTAATGGAAATGGCCTATGAACTTTGAGAGTAGCGGAATTAGGAAATTAGGTGAAGCACTTTTGAGAGATTACTTTGTGAGCATAGTGGGTGAACTTAATTGATGGTAGCAGCATAAACATGGTACTTAGTTAACTTGGCATGAACAATACTTTTGCAAGAAAGAGAGTTTAGAGAACATATAGTTGAGGACCGGATTCATATGGAGTCGGTCCCCCCTCCAATAGGCATTTGTATTATAGTTTCTCCCATCAAGAGAGACTTTGTACAATATAATCTTTGTGTTCCTTGTGACCTACGTGATGCAATGAATGTGAGATCCCCAACCCGCCAATGCCAAGATCGGGATGGGATCCTTGACAGGTCTTTAGGTGTGATAAAAATCGGAGTCTCTAAACAAGAAAAATCCAAGGAATAGACCTTTACCATTGACAATGGCTTCGGTCTATATCCTTAGAAGAAGACCTAGTTCTGTCGCGCAGCCGAAACGAGACAACGTATTAAAAGTCCCAAAAACTATTTCGGCCCTATAACTTCCACAAATTTAGCTAAGGTATCCTCAACCAACGCTTTTCCCCCTAACATATGTGAAGGCACAGCCGATGGTATATTCCTCTTCTAAGTGAAGAAGTTTTCTAAACGTTTTAGTGCGCAGGGATGGATAGTTACCTGACTAATCAGGTCCACCCGTCCTTGATTGACAACCTTAGTCAATCCCCAGTTACCACCCCGCACTCACACATGATTCATTTGTTATTCAATCACTACCACGTTCTTATCACAATTAAAATAATGATTTATTTTATCTTTCATAACCAGATTTCATTAAAACAGCCCTTGAAAACAATATTGAAAACATTATTTTTGCAAACAGACATCTTTAAACTTAATACAGTGTATTGTCAATCAAAACATTATTCATAATAACCATGACCATTACTCTTCTTGTTTCAAAACCACCTAAGGGTGAAAAAACGGCACCCATTCCTTATTCACAATCCGGAGTGGATAAACCCCCACCCAAGGTTCTGGGTGCCCATCCACCAAACCAGTTGCCCATACAACTGGTCGACTCCCTTAGGATACAAACAGTATCCTAACTTATGTAGAAACATCAAGACATGAACAGAGTAGAAACTCATTGTTCATGGGGGTAACCAAATTATCCGTGGCTGAAAAGCCATCATTATCATCAATTTATAGCGAGGAGTCGTAGGTGTCTTGAGACAAGTTGTCTTAAGGATGATCAACCATATCTTTCCTAATTCAACCAGTTTTAACACAAAAAATTATTTTCTACTTTATAAACAAATGCACGTTGGAAGTTACCTTCCGTTTTTGTTGGTCAATTATTCATTTTTTATTCTTACTCACTCCTTACGTATGCAATGCTAACTTATAAAAGAACTTAAACTATTAAAAGACTTAATTGAATAATAGGAAACCCACCTAGGACTGATCGGCCATCTGCTGCTGCTATTGTGGCGCCTGAAGACTCTCCTCTGTAGGCCTACTAGGCCCAGCTTCATCGTCATGCGACGCTCTAGTTCTTTTTAGAGCTCTGCCCTCATCATCATATGTAGGATTGGCTCGGGTCCTTTTAGGTGCCATAACTTCTCATCCTTATGAAAAGGACGTCTAATCATTAAGTAAATAATTGAAAAGCTAAACTTAACCTTTGTATCCAATTTTACCCAAATCTAAGTTAAATTTATAGTCTTAATTGGTGAATTCTTGACCTAGAAATTTCTTATTTGCCTACATAGACATGATAACTTTTTCCACAGCTTCCCTAAGGGTTTTCTAAGCTTTCCAAATTTTCTATATATTTTTCCTAATTTCCCCATCGAATCTTAAGCTTGGAATCTGCTTATTTTGAGCTTAATATTTACTCTATTTATTTTCTCTCAAAGATTTCATTTCCTCAACTTTATATCACAGGTTTACACTTACTATAATTTTCCTAAAAACTTTTCACTGCAAAGTCTATTTATTTTAATTAATCTTTTGTAAAAAATAGAACTTCTAGTCAATTATAATTTTCTAAACTCACTAATTAACTATGGTATAATTATCACAAGTAAAAAATGATATTTTTAACCTCTGGATTATCCTATTATTTTTCAACTTAATTATCTAAAAATTCCATCTTTAATTTTCAGCTAAAATTAGTATAATTTGACTTAAATAAATATCTATACTGCTTTTCTAATGTTGACATAGTTATCACGGCCTTTTTATCACGTAATCTAGCTCTGATAAATAGCATGTAACCATATAGCATGATTTACTAATTTTCCTCTTTAGTTTTCAGCTAGAATTAGTATAATTTGACTTAGATAAATATCTATACTAAGTTTCTAACATTGAAATAATTATCATGGCCTTTTTATCATGTAATCTAAATCAAATAAATAGCATGTAATCATATAGCATGATTTACTAATTTTCCTCTTTAGTTTTCAGTTAGAATTAGTATAATTTGACTTAGATAAATATCTAAACTAAGTTTCTAGCTTTGACATAATTATCACGGCTTTTTCATGACGTGGTACAGCTATGAAAAATAGCATGTAATCATTTAACATGATTTACTAATTTCTCCATTTACTTTTTATCTAACATTAGTATAATTTGACTCAAATAAATATATATATTAAGTTTCTAGCCTTAACATAATTATCAAGGATTTTTCATGATGTAATATAGCGCTCTGGTAATTATCTCAAAGATTTTTGGATTGGTTTACTATTTTCCTTATTGTATTTTTCCTTAAAAATAGTGTTTTTTTGCTCAGATAATTAGTTAAACTAATTATCTAAGGTTAAGATAATTATCATGAGTTTTATAAGATAGGTTTACATTTGATAATTATCTCAAAGCTTTTTGGATTAGTTTGTTATTTTTCACCTTGTATTTTTTCTTTAAAAAAAGTGTTTCTCTAATGAGATGATTAGTTAAACTAATTATCTGAGGTTAAAATAATTATCACCGGTTTCATAAAATGTGTTTTTTTTTAATAATTATCTCAAAGCTTTTTGGATTAGTTTGCTAATTTCCCCCTTGTATTTTCTCTTAAAAACATTGTAATTTTGTTGAGATAATTAGTTAAACTAATTATTTGAGGTTAAGATAATTATCATGGGTTTTGTAAGATGTTTTATTTCTCTGATAATTATCTCAAATCTTTTTGGATTAGTTTGCTACTTTTCCCCTTGTATGTTCTCTTAAAAACAGTGTAATTCTGCTGAGATAATTAGTTAAACTAATTATTTGATGTTAAGATAATTATCACGAATTTCATAAGATGTGACTTACCTCTGATAATTATCTCAAAGAATTTTGAATTAGTTTGCTATTTTCGCCCTTTTATTTTCTCTTAAAAATAATATAATTCTGCTGAGATAATTAGTTAAACTAAATATTTGAGATTAAGATAATTATCATAGGTTCCATTAGATGTGATTTATTTTTTTAATTATTTCAAAGCATTTTGGATTAATTTGATCATTTCCCCCTTACTTTTCTCTTAAAAACAATATAATTCTGCTTAAATAATTATAAAAATTACTCAAAAAATTAGAAGATAATTTTCTTGGCATAATGACAGTTTAATACAGCTCTGATAATTATCCCATCTTAATATAAATTTAATTAGTATAATTATCATTAATTTATGGTTAAAATGAGTAATTTCAGTCCTAATATAATATAATAATTGATTAGCTTAGTATCCCTAAGCTTAATCTCAATAATCAGCAGAGAATTTTGAATTAGGAGATAATTTTAGAGTATACATAGGTTTAATCTTAAATTAATTAAGAAAAATATAAATAGGTTAAAATAGTTTTACTAATTAAAAAAGGTTAGTGCTAATTATCGTTGATTAACCAACTAGAGCTTTTCTCTCTAGTGATTTCTGCGTAGGGATCCCTCTAGATGAGAGAGAATTTGACAAGGCTCCAAGTCTGCCTAAATTGTGAAGCAAGGGGTCCTATTTATAGGTTTCTGGCACTCATAAGCTCTCATAGGGTGAAAAAGGCAGTTGCTTGCAGCTCAAGCAGACCCCAGGCTCAAGATGGCGCCCTCTGCTACTAAAATTGGCTTGGGCAGGTTCATCACAGACCCACATAGCCCCCCTAGCTTTTAGAATCGATTTCTGCTATTTTTTCTGACTTTTAATGATTAAACTTGGAAATATCTGCAATTTCTAGAACTTTAGGATAAAAGTCTTTAGCAGTAATAATTACTAAAATCATTCAATTTTACTTAACTAATTAGATTCATAGTGTAACCTTTCAGAGCCCGTAACTTTTCCAGATTTTATCGGAATTCGGTTTTGAAAAATTCTAACCCTAGTAAAGCTCTGGTTACGGTTCCAAAAATACCAATATTTGCCATGGTTGGATCATTCTACAGTGTTTTCTTAACAACCAAATTAATTTGATCAGGCTTTGTATAATTTCTAAGGTTTGAAAAATTGGAAACCTTACAATGAAGATGGAAAGCTTCATGCATCACAAGCATAACATAAACTTGTAGAAAGCATTAACTATCCCAAGCCTCAGTCTTAAGGCCTCGAACACCTTCGAAGGTGGAGAGAGCTAGCGGGGAATGAGGATAGGGAAGAGGAAGAAGAAACATTTCATAGGAGCAAAACATAGTTCCTCACTTATCATTACTCTTCTTGCTAGCATACATAATAGCATAGTAATGAAGATGGAGAAGATGGCAAGCTTAAGCATTGAAGCATGGCTCTTGGTTGGATTTGCATTCCATAGCCAAGAGTGTTGATGTATGCTCTCTCTTCTCACAAGCTTGGGGAAGGAGGTGGTGTTCCTCAACTTTCACCAAGTGAGAATGCCCTTGCCAATGAGTGTGTGTGTGGAGTATATCACCCTAGCGCCCCCCCTCCTTGCTTTGGGCGAGTGGTAGCTTTTCCACATGCTTCCATCTCATTGAACCCCTCTCCCCCTAGCCAATCACATGCAGTATGCAGTCAAGTACATGGGTAGTCCTTTGACAAGTGTACTCCTTACCCCTTAGAGAGAGAGAGAGAGAGGATATTTTGTTGGATGGAAGTAGAATCTCATTGGACCCCTCTTTAGCCCAACCAATAGCATTCAAGCACACCATGTGGTTAAGCTTAGTGAGAGTCTGACATATGTCCCATGTGCCCTTTTAGAAAAGGGGTGCCCCTTGAGTGAGTGGAAGGTTAGGTCAAATATTCTCTTAATTTTGGGACTTTTTGTTGGGGTATAAAGCCCATGTGGTCGCCCAGGTAAGTGGGCGGGCCGCCAGGTATGTACACATATTCTATTGTAAAAACCTAATAAGAACTCACTATGCTCTACACATTACAGTAGAGCGAGTTCACCATATCGTCGTGCTCTTCTTCTCGCACTCTCTCTCGTGTCGCACTTCCGCTCGTACTCCTTCAACTGGTATCAGAGCTCAGATCGAGGCTCGGGGCAACACTGCAGGAGGCTAGAGTCACCAACTCAGATTGGAGTGAAATTCGACAGGCGAAGACACGGCCCCAAATCTCGTGGGGGTCATCTCGGCCACCATTCGGCTTCGACAAAGGTCTACGCAGGCCATTTTCGACTACGTGGTCTCGACGAGTGCAGATCCGACTCTGCAAATTTGGGGTTTTCAGCCTACGACTACAGGTGCTGAGGATATCGACACTCCCAGAGTGTTGATTTGTGGCTGTCTACACATCGAAGGACGGCTCACAGTTCTTGGAGGCGTGTCACATACGACACGGGCGCATCTACACACACACTGTAGGCGACATCCACTAGTTCATCAGGTAGCTTGTGTTTGCTGCTTGATATTCCAGATTTCATTCTGACATTGCAGGTACTTCCACATGGGATGTATTGTCAGAGATGATGTATGTCTGTTGAGGGTTTGCTGGCTGTGAGTCACGCAGCAAACAACCGCCGCAGCGATTACAGCATACAGTGGAAAATTTGTGGATGTATGACTTTGTGGGAAGTCTATGTACTGTCAGATTTACTGCAGCCTTTGTTGAGGGTCGAGTGAGGTTTTATTGAGCTGGGGGATTCTCGAATGTTGAGATCCTTTCGGTGATACAGGTCTTGGAGCGATCCCTCGAGCACCCTTAGATAGGCAGCTAGGATGTATTGACTGTGAGTTAGACAGTTGGGATTGCATCTTTGCTTTACTGCCGTTGAGGCATTGTCGCAATCTATGCTTACAGGACAGTGACAAGACAGTCAGAGACAGTACAGGTGCAGGACAGGTTTACCCGCAACTTACAGTGTCAGAGAGCCAATGTGTTTTTGAGCTGTTTTTGGTCTGTTTTTGAGTACACCAGAACCATTTTACAAAGGAGACTCTGCCAAAATTTATGCAGAATCTGAAGCTTTCTTGGTTCATTTGACAGGTTGATATTGGTTCAGAGGTCAGTTTACAGGGGAAACTCTGCCGAATTTTTCCCAGGAAAGTAAACTACTGTGAAGCGTAGCTATGGCTGGATCACAGGACACTACTCTTTACAATATCAAGAAGCTGGATGGAACCAATTTCCCATTGTGGAAGAAGCAGATTTGGCACATGTTGGTACAAAAGAAGCAGATAAAACCTATAAAGCTCAAGGGGATAAAACCAGAAGATATGGACGAAGATGAATGGAGCGAAATGGATGAATTGTCACTTTCTACCATTATGCTGACTTTGGCAGAAAGCGTTTACTTCAATGTAGCAGACGAGATGTCGGCTTATCAAGCATGGTTAAAGCTGAGTGATCTTTATGAGAAACAGAGTGCAGCTTCACAGGTATACTAGCTTAAGAAGCTTGTTGACTTGAAGATGAAAGAAGGGACACCTATGTCCAATCATCTGAATGAATTCAACACAATCTATAGTCAGTTGTCAGCTCAAGGTGTCAAGTTTGATGAACCTGTTAGAGCTATGTTCCTGTTGATCACATTGCCGGAAAGTTGGGACACTTTTCGCACAGCTTTGAGTAATTCTGCACCTCCAAATGGTTTGAACATAGCAGGTGTAGAAGGAAGTCTGCTTACTGAAGAAACCAATAGAAAGACAATGGACAAAGGCAAAGGAACAGCCTTAGTTGTCAGGGGAAGGACCAAAGAAAAGTACAAAGGTGGAAAGAGGAATCAGTCTCGTAGCAAGTCCCGCAGTGCTAAAGGCAAGAGTGACATAGAATGCTACCATTGTGGCAAGAAGGGTCACATGAAAAGAAACTACAGAGAATGGAAAGCAGAAAAAGGCAAAGAGAAATCTGAAGACCATGGTGAGAAGAACAAGTCCTCAGTGAAGATTCAAGAAATAAATGTGACAAACACTGTTGCAGAGGATGGCAGTCTAGTGTCAGGAGACATCTACTTCTTGAAGAATACAAAGGACTCAGCTCTTCTTACAGCATCTGATGGAAATGCACTGAGTGACTGGATTATAGACTCAGGGGCATCACTTCATGTGTCTCCAAACAAGGAGTGGTTTACCTCTTATGTGACCACTAAAGATCATGTTTGGCTAGGCAATGGGCAGACATGTGAGATCTTAGGTGTTGGAGATGTTCAATTGAAGTTTCAGAATGGCTCTTCTTTCACGCTGAAGAATGTGAGACATGTTCCCGCAATTACAAAGAGCTTGATTAGCACAGGTTTACTTGATGATGCTGGCTACGTCACCACTTTTGGACAGAACATGTGGAAGATATCCAAGGGTTCTATGACAGTAGCACATGGAGTAAATTCTGGAGGACTTTACATGATTTATGTATCAAATGTCTCTAAAAATGTAATCAATGTAACCGAGTAGCCGAACGTTTCTTTGTGGCATAACCGGTTAGGACATATGTCCAAGAAGGGAATGGAAATCTTGTCTCGTTCTGGTTATTTGCCTGGCTTTTCATTTAATGATTTTGAATTCTGTGAACATTGTCTGTATGGTACGCAAACACAGCAGCCACATAAGCATAGAAGCAACACAGTTGGCACTTGTTCATAGTGATTTGTGTGGACCTATGCTTAACCTATCTCTAGGGGGAGCTTCTTACTTTATGACATTTATAGATGATTACTCGAGGAAAGTATGGGTTTACTTTCTCAAGCACAAGGATGAAGCGTTTAGTGTTTTCAAAACGTTTGTGACACTTGTGGAGAATCAGAGTGGCAAGAAGCTTAAATGCTTACGCACTGACAATGGTGGAGAGTATGTTTCAAAGGCCTTTCAGGACTTTTGTGAGTCAAAAGGTATAAAACGTGAACTTACTGCTCCTTACAATCCTCCTCAAAATGGTGTTGCTGAGAGGATGAATAGGACCATTCAAGAGAAGGTCAGAAGTATGTTGTCTAATGCACAGCTTCCAAATGGGTTTGGGCTAAAGCTGTATCAACAGTTGTTCATCTTGTAAATAGATCTCCTAGCAAGGTTTTGCAGAAGGATTCAGTGCCAGAGATGGTATCGTCAGGCAAAATGCCCTCATACAAGCATCTCAGAGTCTTTGGCTATGAGACATATACTCACGTTCCAAAGGAATTTAGGAACAAACTTGAGCCAAAGAGTAGAAAGTGCATCTTTCTAGGCTATGGTAATTCTGGTGAGATGGGGTACAGACTTTGGGATCCCGAATCCAGAAAGGTTGTCCGCAGCAATGATGTTCACTTTAACGAATCCAAATATCATTCTAAACCAGAAAGGGTTGAGGAGATTAGAAGAGTTTTCTTCCAAGAAGTGGACCTGCACGTGCAAGACAAAATGTCAGGGCTCAAGAGGAGCAAGGACAGGATAGAGTGGAACCACAGGTTGTGGCTGAGCCTGAGCCACCTATTGTGCGTAGATCTGGACGTGTCACGCGACCTCCTGATAGGTTTGTTCCATCTATGAATTATGTCATGTTGACTGATTGCAATGAGCCTTCATGTTACAAGGAAGCAGTGCAAATGAAGGACTCCGGGAATTGGCAATTGGCCATGCAGTCAGAGATGACAGCTCTGCATAAAAACAAGACATGGAAGCTAGTTAAATTACCACAGGGCAAAAGGCTCTACCTTGTAAATGGGTTTACAGGTATAAGATCACCGCTCATGATAGTCAGCCAAAGTACAAAGCAAGGCTTGTTGCCAAGGGATTTAAGCAAGAACAAGGCATTGACTTTGATGAAGTCTTCTCTCCGGTGGTCAAGATGACTACATTGAGATGCTTTCTTGCATTGGTTGCCATATTAGATTTGGTGTTGCACCAAATGGATGTCAAGACAACGTTCTTGCATGGTGATTTAGATGTGGAAATTTACATGCAGTAGCCAGAAGGGTTTGTTGAGAAAGGCAAGGAAGATTGGGTATGCCAGTTGTTAAAGAGTCTTTATGGCTTAAAACAATCACCGAGGGCATGGTACCATAAATTCCACAAGTTTATGCTTTCTCAAGGCTACAAACGTAGTGAGTTCGATCACTGTCTATATACAAAGAAGGCTAAGGATGGTAGTTGGCTGATCCTTATTTTGTATGTGGATGACATGTTGATTGCTGGCAAGCACTTGGAAGAAATTTCAGCTTTGAAGTCAAAGATGGCAAAATCGTTTGACATGAAAGACATGGGTGAGGCAAGTCATATCCTTGGTATGCGCATTGAGAGAGACAGATCAAAGAAGTTGATTTGGTTATCTCAAACAGAGTATATTGACAAGGTTTTGCAACGTTTCAATATGGAGAAGGGAAAGGCACTGAGTGTTCCATTGCCACCATATGTGAAACTTAGCAAACAAGATTGTCCCGTGTCTGAGGAAGAACAGGCTGAAATGGATAAGATTCCATATGCGTCTGCAGTGGGTAGTTTGATGTATGCAATGATTGCTACTCGCCCAGACATTGCATTTGCAGTGGGAGTAGTAAGTCGATACATGTCAAACCCAGGCAAGAAACATTGGGGGGCAGTGAAAGGAATATTGAGATACCTGAAAGCTACAAAGAGTATGCGTATATGCTATGGGAGTCAGGAGCTAAGTGTAAAGGGTTTTACAGACTCAGATTATGCAGGTGACTTAGACAACCGAAGGTCTACGTCAAGGTATGTCTTTACATTGGCTGGTGGAGCAGTATCATGGCGTTCTAGATTACAAGATTGTGTTACTCAGTCTACTACAGAGGCTGAATATGTTGCAGCATCAGAGGCATGCAAAGAATCAATTTGGCTTAATGGACTAGTAATAGATTTGGGAATCAAAGAAGAGATGCCTGTGTTATATTGTGATAGTCAAAGTGCTATACAATTGGCTCGCAATCCAATTTATCACTCAAAGACAAAGCATGTGGATGTGAAGTATCATTTCATCAGGGTAATGCTCGAGGATAAGCAACTTCAGCTTGTCAAAGTTCACACCACAGAAAATCCTGCTGATCTACTTACAAAAGGACTTCCCTCAAAGAGCTTTGCGCATTTTCGCAAGCAATTAGGTGTAGGGTAGTACATCACTTCTCTACATCTCTTGTATATTAGCTTGTATAGTAGCTTCTCTCACACTTAAAGTACCACATTGGACTTTAAGTGGGAGGTTGTTGGGGTATAAAGCCCAATGTGGTCGCCCAGGTAAGTGCGCGGGTCGCCAGGTATGTACACATATTCTTTTGTAAAAACCTAATAAGAACTCACTGTGCTCTACACATTACAGTAGAGCGAGTTCACCATATCGTCGTGCTCTTCTTCTCGCACTCTCTCTCGTGTCGCACTTCCGCTCGTACTCCTTCACTTTTATGCATAGGAAGCTTCTCAAGCAACTTCCTCATTAAGTGTGTAGGGTCTCTTTTTGACTCAAGCATCTTTCACCCCATGTATAGGAAGCTTCTCAAGAAACTTCTTCATTAAGTGTGTAGGGTCTCTTTTTGACTCAAGCATCTTACTCCCCATGCATAGGAAGCTTCTCAAGCAACTTCCTCATTACGTGTGTAGGGTCTCTTTTTGACTCAAGCATCTTACCCCCTATGCATAAGAAGCTTCTCAAGCAACTTCCTCATTAAGTGTGACAAGTACCTCAAGTACCTTAGTCATCAAGCATGACAAGCACCTTAGATGGAGTTCCCACCTCAAGCTCAACCCTAGCTTGCCTAAGGTCAAAGGCAAATTTAGGTCAGATTCCCACCTCAAGCACAACCCTAGCTTGCTTAAGATCAAAGACAAGTTTAGGTCAGGTTCCCACCTCAAGCTCAGCTGTAGCTTGCTTAAGGTCAAAGGACTTTTAACATTAACCATTGGAGGTCTTTAATGAAGCTAACCCTAAGGTCTTTTAAGCTCCACTAGTTAACCTTGCTCTTTGACAGACCATCTCTCATTTGGACCCCTTTACCATTGGTCCCATGTTGAGATAGATCCGTAAGCACATGTCTATATTCTAACCCTTGTCCCCGTTTATTATCCCACATTAAATGATCAGTTTAATATGAGAAAATCATTTGGGTTGGTTAGATATTATATATTTAATGACAAGTCCTCTCCCTCTCTCTCTCTCTCTCTTTTATTATTTAATTGTATCATTGAACGAGTGTCCTCTTTTTCCTCTTTGAGAGAAAGAGCTTAATTATTGTTTTAAATGCACTTAAATTCTCATTAGACTCCTTTAAAGCCTATCCAATAGGATTCAAGCACATCATGAGGGCAAAATAGGGAGGGTCTTGACATGTGTCTTTTATGCTTCTTAAGAGATCATGTTTGAATTGAGCACTTCAAGCACCTTAGTCATTTAAGCATGGCAATCTTTTATGCTTATTGAGAGATCATGTTTTAATTGAACATTTCAAGCACCTTAGTCATTTAAGCATACAAATACCTCAAGCTTGGGCAAGTTCCCCACAAACACGTTCAACACCTTAGTCAGCAAGCACGACAAGCACCTCAAGCTTGGGTAGGGTTCCCACCTCAAGGTCAGTCCCAACTTGCTTAAGGTCCTAGGTCTAAGGACTTTTAATACTAACCTTTGGAGGTCTTTAATGAAGCTAACCATAAAGTCTTCTAAGCTCCATTATATGCACATGTCTATAGTCTACCTCTTGTTCCCATTCATCTTCCCCATAATACATGATCAATCCAATATGATAAATTCTTTTTGGAATAGGTAGATATTAGATTTTATGACATCATTTTAAAGAAAAGACAAAATCGTCAGATTCATCCATGATGTTTGATCAATATGGAGGTACATGGTGTATTGGTGGCTGGCAATATCAAAACCTTAAAGTGCTTAAAACTTTGAAGTCCTTCACTTTGGGTGTGGTGGTTAACCCTACATCACGTCAACCCATTGCTTAAATAAATGATAGCTACAGCTACAATGTTTCTAGCCACGAGAATGCAAGGTATGTAGAAAACTAAAAACTGGAACAAATACATTGGAATTCTACACCCTAAACAATTACACGGCGATATTCGCAGAGACAAGATCTAAGGGCTCCCAAATTTCCTTTTCTAGAAAAAGAGATTTGTCAAAGGGTCTAATCAAGAGAATCGGGTATTGAAGACTACTAGCTACACCACACTCATTTTACAAAAATAGAAGTGAAGCAATGCCACTAAGATGAAAGGCTCTATCTCTAACAATTTATTTATAATCCAATTGTCTATGTCTAGAAAAAAGATGTTAAGCCAACTATGTAGCTTAGCACATCACTTGTATGAAAAAAAATCTCTTTAACAATATCATGCAAGGATGTGATTGAAAAGGAAGGGACTCGTGAACACCATAAGTGAAGCATATGTATTAGTGCTTAATTAGCTCTATGGAATTAAGAGTGTGTCAAAGAGGTCACATCATTTTCTTCAAATGGTGAAAATGGTATCAAAAGCCTGATACATACATGCAGTCTCATGGTTATAAGAGAAATCAAGAGGATCAATGTTTACATGAGAAAATGTAGTGATGGTTCATTGCTTTGTATGTCGATGACATGCTCATTTATGGGAAATCCATTCACGAGATTGCCAATTTGAAGCCAATGTTGAGTCAGAACTTTGTTATGAAGGATTTGGGAGAAGCTAGTCACTTCCTTGGTATGCACATTAAATATGATGAGACTAGAAATATTGTTATGTTGTCTTAGGAAGCATACATTTAGAAGGTTTGTAGGGGGAGAAGGCATTGAGTACCCCATTGTCGGCATATGTGAAACTTAGCAAAGAACATTCTCCTACGTTCGATGCTAGATGGCAAACGTTCCATATTCCTTAGCGGTTGGAAATATTATGTACGCAAGGGTTGCAACAAGGCTGGATATTGAATTTGCAATGGGAGTGGTGAGTTGTTGTATGGAAAATCCTTGTAGGAAACATTGGAAAGTAGTAAAGTACTTATTCAAATACTTGAAAGGTACATCAAGAAAATGCTTATGCTTCATGAATAGTGATGCATTTATTGTTGGATACATGGATACATATTATGCAGGGAATGTAGACAAAAGGAGGTCTACACCTTGCTATGTATGAACATATATGTTGGAGGAGCTATTGCTTTGAATTCATGTCTTCAAGATTGCATGTTCTCTTCCACTACAAAGTCCAAGCATGTAGCAGCATCAAATGCCAACAAAGAAGTAGTATGGCTGACACATTTAGTGGGAGATTTGAACATCACAGATCAACCCCCAATGCTACATTGTGATGAAGTGTCATTGCTTTGGCAAAGAATCCCGTGTTTCATATGCTACATTGCATTTGAGATGTCTTAACAGAAAAGAAAATTGAAATAGTAAAAGTTCATACCAATGAAAACCTTGCAAATGCTCTTACAAAGCGTTTAACATCATAGTGGATTACACATTGCATTGACTTGATGGGTGTAGGGTGAAGCCACTGACATGTTTCACAATTGTACATGTTTTGTACATACTACTTGTTTTTTATTGCTTAGGGACACATTGACCTTTAGGTGGGAGGTTTTTGGAATAAAGGCCATTATGGCTAAGTAGTTGGACATGGTCGACCACCTATCACCTTACTAACACCCATCACGAACACATTCTTCAATACCTTGTGGATAATAGAAAATAAGGATCTCCACGACTACTGTGCTTGTGCTCCACTAGATCTCTATGTACTCCTCTCTCTTTCTCTCTCCCCACACAATCGATCACTTCATTGACTATAGTTTATGATGCATGTCTATGTTTGATTATGACCAACATTTATTTGATTTCATTTGGTAAAACATGTGTATGGACAAATGTCTATGCATGTCTACGTTTGATTATGGTGAATACTTTGAAGTGATAGAGGAGGCTACTGACGTGGGATTTGCAGAGCTTAACATGTGTTTACCTTCTACCTTAGTCAAATCAACAATCTACAAACCAACTTGTTGTGTTTGAGGGGGACTTCCAACCATGCTATGATAACACTCTCTTTCCTTAGTAATTTGTAACACCTAACAATAGCACAGTCAGACCAACCAAGACACCTTCTCAACAGTTCCAATTGACCACTCTTTGGCCTTGCTACAATTTAGCTTACATATCTACCTATTTCAAGTGAAACATTTAAATGCCTTAAGTGCATATTCCTAGAGTCCATGGAAATGGAGGCAAAGAATGACTATTTCACAACCATCCAATCAAGACATTCTAAAGAAAAACAAGGAGGTTCAACATTTGTATCTCTAACGGGTGGACAATATGTCTAAGGTCCAAGTTAGACAAGGGAAAAGGCTGTTGCTATGTTGGCAATGCTTGGGCGGTCAACCCAATGAGCTAGAAATATGGTGTCTGGCTACTTAGACATGTCTTCTATATGCGATTGTGAGTCCAAATCATGTAGTCCAATCACATAGTAGAAACAACCATGGGTGCGAGAACATTGTAGCAGTGTTCATCCATGACCTAGCACTCCACATCCATAGGATACGTCGCTGTCGTCGTCTAATGTGATACTAAAATTTTATAGGAAGGTTTGGGGTTGGTAAAGATCAAGCAGGGATGGAGGGGCGTGACACGACGAAAAGGTGGCTACAACCTCAATTGTTTTGGCATTTGACTTTTGGTAGCTCATTATCTTGGCTAAGGCCAGCTTCACAATGTTCACCCATTCCATGTAGACAAAAAGAGAGATGTTTGGATGATGGCAAGTACATCATTGGTGCTTAGAGGGATTCCTCACATATAATGGATTAGAATATTCATGGGTGACAACCGTCTTATTATAGTGAAGCCCCAACTTGTGACCAACAAGAGGGCATAAATTGCTCCTTAAGTTTTTGGGATCTAGTTCAAAGGAGCTAGCTTGGTTGGTTGAGCACTCGACCATTGTGACTCGGGTCATGGGTTCGAGTGTGGCCAAGCGACACTGGTAAGCGCTCACAGACGTGTTTGTCGTTTTGCATGGGATTCGTGTGATCTGCCAAAAAAAAAAGATTTTGGGGTCTAAATGGTTGGACCAATTTGTGGAAACCTCAAAGTTAAGTACATATGTGTAGGAACGATACTAGGATTGGTAACCTCCATAGAAGGTGCTCCTCCCAAGCCATTTGAAAGCCAAGGTTGTTGGGTAAGCCTCATAAACTCAAACTCAACGTTCGAGTGTAGACCAAAAACCTCATGAAATTGGTGGCTGCTTTACCTCCACCCTAGTTTGAATGGAGGCTCTCTAACTAGCACCAACTTATAGACTGACGAGTAGGGCCGGCCACCGAAGGCGGCCTCTCTCTCTCTCTCTCTCTCTCTTTCGTTTTCTCTCTTTATCCCGTGCAAGTGAGCTTCTCTCACATTTGGCATTTAGCCTTCAACTTGCAGATGTTGACACGTGTAAAGTGTACTCTCTATGCCGATATAGAATACATATAGATTGTAAAACCCATGGTTGATGAGTGCACCAAAATTTCATGGCTTAGAGTAAACTAAAAACTCCATATTGTGGAATCACCACGTGGCCAGTTTGTTAGCGCTTCCACATGGCCAGGTTGTAAGCATCTCCGACGGATGAACAGTCGGTTGTGATAACAAACCAAGACTGGTTCTTGCAAGACACCCAGTCTTGACAGTCGATGTAACCCATTATTTAGGAAGTAGAGCATGGAAATAGAAGGCAGAGGAAGTTAAAGTTAATTGTCTTTGTACAAGAGCTCCTGTTTAAGCGTATGCCACATTGGAGGAGTTGACGGCTCCATCCTGCACGGCTGAATCTCTCTTGCCTACTATCCTGCAGCAGCAGCAGCAGACATACCAGTCTCTAGATTTCCTATCTTGCTCCGAATATGAGCCGTCCTCTCTCTCCTCACCTTAGTCCTGCTTCCCCTCAATACGAGGATGCATCAATGCACCCTGAGTTCGCACACCAGATCTCACTAGAACAGATGTTTCAAGCCGTGTCAAACATCTTAGTGCAGGTAAATCACACCAATCGGACCTTGGTGAGTTACCTCTCTACTCACGCTACACAAAAACACAACACAGATAGCAAAATTCGACCTAAGTCATTCTCTGGTCTTCCGACTGAAGATGTACTCACTTGGCTTGACCATTATGATAATGTAGCTAGCTATCATGAGTGGTCTGACACAAGGAAAACCAGAGGGGCCCGCACACTATTTGAGGGGGTAGCTGCAACATGGTTTGTCCAACAGGATGATTCAGTCAAAGAGAATTGGGCAGCTCTGAAGACCCAATTAATTCAGAACTTCGCTCATCAGAATGTACACAGACGGCTTTACAACAACTGCAAACCCTCAAGCAACAACAGCATGAGCCCGTTGCGCAATTTGCTGTCAGGATGAACCAACTCCTCCTGCGCGCGGATCCTACCATGTCCGAGGAAATGAAGCTTTTCTTCTTGTGGCCTCGGCTTCGACATGACATATCTCGAAGAGTACGTGATCAGGGACCCACGACATTCCAGTCTGCCATCCAGATTGCACAACGTATAGAAGGTACAATCCAGCATGATCAACAAACTATTCTTGTTTCACAATCCCCAACACCTACTCAAAGTACAGATGCCTTTCCCACACCTATGGACCTAGATGTCGAAAACTCTCAACTCAACACACGCAGGTCACTCCCAGCTCGCGATTCACAAGGGCGCCCAAAATGTTTTTATTGCAACAATTATGGGCATGTTAAAAGACATTGCAGGAGACTTCAATCGACTCGGCGGTATCAAAATGCACAAATTTAGATCAATGATGCCGCAACGCTTGCTGCTTTGCCGAAAAACATCTGAGCGGGTGGTTGGTGGAAGGAAATCCCTAGAATTGTCAGGCTGCCTCATCTTCCGGACGCATAGTGTGTTCAACGCTGGTCCAACTCGAAAACACACTTCAAGAAGCACTACTTGATTCAGGAAGTTCCATTTCTTCTATTAGTCAATCACTAGTTCAGCAACTAGGTCTTTCCACTAGCCAGGCACCACCAATTTCTGTTCTTTTTGGAGATAATAATCAGTTGTATCACTTTGACACAGTAGTACACTGTAGTTTTTATGTTGCACACAAGCAGTTTAGTCATACTTTTTATGTTTTGCCCCGCCAGCTTTTTGCTTTGACTATTGGGTGTGACTGGTTTGTCAAACATAGAGCACGTTTGCAGTTTGATACTCATCATTTAGTATTACCAAACACGTTACCAATTCCTTTCATAAGTTCTCCTGAAGGGCCGAATTTTTTTCATGCATAGTGTGTAGTTGTGGAGAAAGAGAACCATTTGCATGACGTTCGCTCTATACTCACCAAGTTTCCCACATTGTTTCGAACACGCACCACTACGTCACAAATCAATCTGCCAGTCTGTCACTCTATTCGAACAGGCGATGCCCATCCTATACGAATGGCTTCTAGACACAGGTCGCCTCTTCAAAACCAAAGAATAAATGAAGCAGTACAGGACATGCTTAAAAAAGGGCTCATTCAGCCTTCCTGCAGTGATTGGGTGTCAGAACCTCACCTTGTCAGAAAAGATGACGGAAGTTTCCGTTTCTGCATCGACTTTCGTCCCCCCAACAAGGTAACCATCCATGACTTGTACCCATTACCTCGCATAGATGACCTCCTTGATCAATTAGGCAAGTCAAAATACTTCACTTCTCTTGATCTCGCTTCAGGGTATTGGCAAATACCCATAGGCCATGACTTGTACCCATTACCTCACATAGATGACCTCCTTGATCAATTAGGCAAGTCAAAATACTTCACTTCTCTTGATCTCGCTTCAGGGTATTGGCAAATACCCATAGATCCCTCTGATGCCCACAAAACTGCCTTCAAAACTCCCCTCGGGCTGTTTCAGTTTACCAGGATGCTGTTTGGTCTCTCAGATGCTGGAAGTTCATGTCGGCGTGTAGCAAATCACATTTTTTATGACCTCATTTGTGAAGGGGTGGTTATAGTTTATCTAGATGACATTCTCATCCATACAGCAAGTTGGGAACAACACATACAGGTTCTCAAGAAAGTGCTCACAAGGATAGCTAGATTCAACCTTCAGCTGCAATTTCAAAAATGTAAGTGGGGTGCCACAAAACTCAAATTTCTTGGGTTTGTGATCTCTTTTGAGGGCATCCAGATGGACCCGTCCAAAGTTCTTGCCATCCAGAATTACCCTCCTCCATCTAATGTCAAAAACCTGCAAAGTTTTCTCGGTATGGCAAATTTTTCACTTAGATTCATTCCTAATCTAGCTGCCATAACCTACCCTCTCTGCCAACTCTTGAAGAAAGACGCAAAATACACTTGGAATTTAGCTTGCCAGGATAGTTTCACTAAGCTCAAACAGGTTATCCAGGAAGCTGCACTTTTAGCTCATCCAAATTTTCAGCGGCCTTTTAGATTACAGACGGACGCCTCAAATAGGGGCCTTGGAGCAGTTCTCCTCCAGCAGGATGATGCTCTGGCGCCCCATATCTTTGATTAGTCGCTCATTGACTCCTTCTAAATTGAATTATTCTACGATCGAAAAGGAGTTACTTGCAATTGTTTGGGCTTTTGCAAAATTTCATCCATACTTACATGGTGGAAATATTCAAGTGGAGACTGATCATCAACCTCTAATCTCGCTCATTCAAAAACAGCACCCTCCTGGTTGCCTTTTGCGATGGGTTCTTGCTTTACAGGAATACCACTTTACCATTACTTATTGCAAAGGGGCCACAAATTTCATTGCAGATGGATTGCCCAGAGCTGAATGTCAAGCCACTCAATTTACTCCCCCACCCACAGACTTACCAGTTCGAATGGACCAGATGGCCATTTTCCAACAACAAGATCCTCACATTAACACTAGGTTGGTAACCTAACAGGACATAAAAGTGTCCTTTCAGGGTTTTGAAAAAAACCTCTAAAACCATAGTAGATCCACTCATTTTGTAAAATCCTTTCATGAGGTTATAGTTCAAGGACTACTACACATGGAAAAAATAAGAAACTTGTAAAATTTCTCATCTTTTGGTCACACCAAGCCTCCAAAGTTGATGGACCAGTACATTTTCATCAAAACAGTCATTTTTTACGTTTTGTTGCATAAAAATAAGATTAGGGATTTTTGTAGGACTTGAGATAAATTCCCTAGTTAACTTCAATGGGTTGGTGATTAGAACATATGATTGCTTCTCACTCACTATGTTTTGTTTTGCCAAAAGAAATAGGTACAAAAAAGTTGAATTTTTTCCATTCTGCAAACCTATCATCAAAGTTTCTATAGCCATGCTCAATACAAATAATATATGCATCTTTTCTTAGTTCCCTATTGTCCTTTAGGCTCATAAGGAGCCATGGAGCATGTCAAAAGAATAATACATCTCTTACCAAGGGGAATCTTGGGGACAAAGATGAAGTGCTAAATACAACAAACATGAAAAAACTGGGCTCAACATTATGAGTTGTAGAATCCCATAGAAACTATTCAATATCTAGCCAAATTTGATCCTTATGACTAGATATGGTTACTACATACAAAAATGCATGTAGTTGTCACAAGAAACTAACAATATTGAGAAAGCTATACTTGATATACTAGAATGTTTCGTTTTCTTCTATAATTGAAAAAACCAACCGTCGTTGTCTACTATGCAAAATAGGGTATTAGGTGCCCCAAAACTCAAGGAATATTAGATTTATGTTACAATATGCAACAAAGAAAATCAAAAGTGCATTTTGATATCATGAAAGCCACCAAAAAAATCATAGAAGAGCTAAAATTGGCTAAAAGACAGGATTTGACAATTTTTGTAATTTGGTCATAACTTACAACTTTAACATTTATTTCTCCCTAGAAGCACCAGGACATGTTGAGGACTACTAAAGATAGTTCTCTAGCATTATAGACCTCAAAAACATGAATTCTAGAGTGGTATAGTTGCAAAAAGTTGAAAAAAGCCAAAAACAAGAACCGTTTTTTCACACGGTTTAGGTTGTGAAATGTTGTGCAAGGACAAGGTTAAAGAATATGGAATTGATATTCCAAAAAAATGTCGAGTTTTTTTCAGCTCATGAGACAACTTTCTAGAGAGATAGCACCTCAAAATCCATTTTGAAACTCCTGACATAATTCAAAGAAAATGGTCACTTAACAGGACATAAAAGTGTCCCATTACCAACCTAGTGTTAATGAGCTCATCAGCCAGATACAGTCTCCTTTTCCAACAGCTCAACAACGTCGTTTCATTCTCATTGACAATGTGGTTTTCTACACAGACCCTAATCAACAACCCCGGGTTGTAGTACCCACAGCTCTGCAACTCACCTATCTGCAGTTCTACCATTCACACCCTCTGTGCGGCCATTTGGGTTTTCATAAGGTACTCAAGAAACTCAGGTTACACTATTATTGGCCCAAAATGAGACAGTCAGTCTCACAGTTCTTACAACAATGTGAAATTTGTCAAAGCATCAAATCTCCCACACAACAGGTGGGACACTGGTCTCCCCTTGTCGTAAATGAGCCATTCGAATTGGTTGGCTGCGATTTGATAGGCCCATTTCCTACATCTAGCTCAGGTAATCGCTACATTTTAGTCATTACAGAATATCTAACTAGGTGGTGTGAAGCTCTTGCTATTCCAGATGCTACCGCTTCTCCTATCGCTGCGGCTTTACTACAAAAGGTGATTTTCAATCATGGATGCCCGCTGCAACTTCTCTCAGATCAAGGTACCCAGTTTAAAAGTGAAGTCTTGCACGTTCTCACCCAGGCTTTAGGAATCCAACAGCTGTTCACATCTCCATATCACCCACAAAAAAATGGGTTGACAGAGCGACTTAATCGCACCATCAAACAGGTCATAGCATCTTTTGTAGACCCCTTACACCACAATTGGGATGAGGTGCTGCCATTTGCTGTACATGCGTACAATACATCAGTCCAAGCATCCACCAAGGTAAGCCCCTTCCGTGCATTGTATGGCTGCGATCCCCGACTTCCTCCTAACCTCCATACAGTTCAAGTCAAGCCAACTAAAGCCGATGCAACAGATTGGCTGCTGTACATGCAACAACACCAACCTCTCCTTCGACAAGCACTCATCAATAATCTACATCAAGCTCAAAGTAGACATAAAAAATAGTATGATGAAGGCCGCCAAGCTGTGGAATATCCGGATGGATCACTAGTGTTACTCTACTATCCAGTTCGCCGCCAACGCTTAAGTGAATCCTTGCTTCATCGCTGGGTTGGTCCCTACAAGGTTTTGCAACGAATCCGCACTAATACATATCGACTAAAACATCTAGAAAAGAATTCATTCACTACTGCCCATGTTGTAAGGATGAAACCCTACCATTCAAGCCCCCCTAGCTTATAGAATCAGGCACACTAGTCATCTCTTCGTTTTAGGGGGGAGGTGTGGAATCACCACGTGACTAGTTTGTTAGCGCTTCCACATGGCCAGGTTGTAAGAATCTCCAACGGATGAACACTCGGTTATGATAACCAACCAAGACTGGTTCTTGCAAGACACCGAGGCTTGACAGTCGATGCAACCCAGTATTTAGGAAGCGGAGCATGGAAATAGAAGGCAGAGGAAGTTACAGTTAACTGTCTCTGTACAAGAGCTCCTGTTTAAGCGTATTCCACAATATAATGGATCCAATGTCAAGAGGAGGACAATAAACGGAGCACATGCCATCGCCAAGGCTCTAGAGGGCCGAGAGAGGAGAGATGAAGCGTGGGAACAGTAGGTGGCATGCAAGGAGGTAAGTGGTAAGTAAAAAGGCAGACCTTTTTTGTTGGGAGATGCTTCGAAAGTTAAATTGCACGAGACCTCATGTCTCTCTCTCTCTCTCTCTCTCTCTCTCTCTTCTGTGTTTCTCGACGTGAGGCGTCGTACCGCATCCTACATAGAGATAGAACGGGGCTGGCCCCGGCTCGTGGGAGCAGCTGGTTGTGTTCAAAGCCTGCATGCCTGGCTCAAAAAGAGACTACAGAGTCGCGCGCGCTTCCACACACACACACACAGTGCCAGAGAGAGAGAGAGAGAGAGAGAGAGAGAGAGAGAGAGAGCCGAGCTTCATCGCGATGATCATGACAGATCTGACTTTTCTTGCACCCACATTTCCTTCTTTGCCGGTATACGTCCCTTGACCTTATTATTCAGAGTTAATTCTACCCAATTCCCTGCTGAAATGGCGTGAGATCAATGTATGAGAGAGAGAGAGAGAGAGAGAGAGCTGCATTATTGTGTCTGCTGAATCCAGAGGTAGAGAGGAGTACATTCTCTCCTTCCCTCTCTCTCTTGCGCGCAGCCTCAAACACACACGCACACACAGAAGCGTAGATAAGAGAACATTTTCTTGCACCTCTTCCATAGTCACAGACTGACGCTAGCTTAATTGGGCTATTCACTCTCTCACAATGGAAGTGGGCAAAGCTGCTGCGCACTCGCCAGCGCCGCATTACTCAAGAAGGTGGGATTCTATCAGCCCAAACGACCCTTTCTACTCTGCAGATAGTTGGAAGGATAGAAATTTCAGTGGACTTGCTGCATCATCACATACATGGAGCGAGTGCTCTGCAACATCAGCCTCTTCATCATCACCTTCTCTTTCCTCCGGTCTGCCTCCCGACAGCAGCTTAGACAAAGTGCTCTTTCACAACCTGGTGGAGATGATCCCCCTTGTGGAAACATTTATGGTACACTCACATTGTAACCCTATCAAGAAGATTATCAAGCGCCATCAAATTGTATGCTGTTTCATGAAGTGTTCATCATGAGGGGAATGTTAATCTGCAAATTGTATATAGACATACACATTTGTACTTAGTGCTTGCACATTGCCATCTTCCATTCAATTTCAAAAGAAATTCATGACATGCACGCGTATGCATCTCTGCTAACAAGATCATTACAGCAGATTCCATGCTGCTTCGAGAATTGGCACCTCCCATCACATCCTGCATCTCAGAATTAGTATGTCATCCCCGAATTTGACAATGTACACCGTAGTCAGTCAATGTACGTTATATGCTTTGGTAACTTCAAATTTAGATTTATTCACATACTTGCAGGAGCAGAAGCAGAGCAACAGGTCTTTTCCACGACTTTCTTCACTTGTCTACACACCTAATCCTCGTGATGCCATGAAGGTGCGTTTAGCGCTTCTTAGTTATGCTGAAAGCCTTTGTGTATTTTAGTGTCACTGGATGCAGTTTAGTAAAACCTATGCAGGGTAACATATTAGCATGGTACAAGGGTTGTTTGGGTGTGTAGGCATGTATGGCCTTCTATGTGTGACTGGGCATAGTCACTTTGTGTGCAAGCTTGCTATATCCTGTTATGGTTCGCCTGTATTTGGCTTTGTGTGGCCCTCAAGCTTGTGGGATCTGGGGTTAGCCACTTTTGGAGAATGAACTGTTTGCATATGAGATAAAAGAAATGTTGTTCATGATCGATTGAGCAAACATGGGAATTTCAGAAAGCTTCGTGATCTTTTGAATCTTAAATTAGTACCAAAATTTTGTGCACTGTCTTATTGCATTTGCTTCATGTCTGTTCAAGAGTGCTAAAGTCACAAGGTAGATTTCCTGTATAGTTTCAACTTGATGCAGCTTGAAAATTCACAATCCATTTCTCAACAAGTCTAAAGCATTCTTCGCTTTATGTTTTTGATTCGTGATTCAAATGCGAATGTGTCTTTTGATCATTGAGATACTGAATGTTTTGGGATTCATGCACTTGCTCATCAGGCATCTGAATATGGACTTAGGCCTAAAAAGGGGCAGGGCCAGCTTTTTCAAGGTAATGCTGAAGGGAGTTGATCATATGTTTTCTTTGATATTCTTGTTTATAAGGCAAAGGGCCTTGATGATGTCTTTTGTTTCCCTCTACAGATAACCGTGTGGACCAGAATTCAATTATTGCCCATCTGCAAGATCAAATGGAACAGCTGGAGCAAAAGCTGCTAGAAAAAGAAAATCACTTGCAAGCTATGGAAAATAGCACGCGGCAAGCGGAACTTATGCGCTTGCAATCAACTGTGGAGGGGCTGCAAGAGCAGAGTTTGTTAAAGGAGTCAGAGATGGAAAGGACTATCAATCAACTCTCTGACACACAGGTATACACTTTTCTAGTAGTGCATTGCTAGACCTGTTTTCTGTTCTCGAAACCCTTGGTAGTTAATTATCTCTTTCATTGACCTCTGCAATGTCGCAGCATGAGGTTAAAAGCCTGCAGTGCCTTCTAGAGAAAGCTGAGTCTGATGCCAAAGCATCAAACTCGCATGCAGCTAAAGTTCACGAGGAATCGCAGAGTCTCCAGTGCCAGGTGGCCGCACTACTGCTGTGGATGGAAAGTATTGCCTCGTGCCTAAGCAATGAATTGGCAGATGAAGAATTGGAGAACCTGTTAAAAAATGCAGAGTCAACAATGGTAAGGTTGCTGCATCTGCAAGTTTCAACAAGAGAATACAATGCGCACACACATATAGATTTATAGATAAAGTCCATACATATCCAAATAGATGAAGAGTGAAGTCATTAATTCATGTGCTTGTAGCGGACTGTGAGTAGCATTGAACGTTTGAGGAGGCAATATTGGCACCATCAGCAGTTTTACCAATGAGTTTAAGGGAGTGCTTGTTGTGAAACATGATTGAAGAATACAAGATATTTATTTCTAATATGGTTGGGAATTTTCATGTTGGAGTTTACCATGCCATGAATCTGTATTGCAGGCCAATGGACAGAAGTATCAACCAAAAGCACTTGATGTAGATGGCATATCTGTGGAGCTTACAAGGCGTAAATATTCAGCGGCCATAATTGCAGCTAAACACAATCCAACTGATGAGCTGCTGGTGCTAGTTGCAGAGCTAAGGGGGCAGCTACAAGCGTCTCTGTTGCTGTCCGGCAATGGCGTACGCGTTTGATGGAGGCGTCAATACCCCGTAATGAGATCTCTATTGTCCTTGGGTGAATGGTTCTGCAGTGCGTGTGCATTTTGCCTCATGCATCAAGATGTCTGTCTTGCTTTTCCAAGCAAGAAGACCACACGATCATGGTAAGCACGACTTGTTGGGAAGAGTCATATCTAATGCAGACACGTCCTCTCCTGTTATCACTGGATGTGCTTGCATTCGTTCTCTCCCTAGGAAACTGGCACTGTCACAATGAGTGGGCTTTTCACAATGGAGAAGTTTTGTGCACACACATGGCTCTTCTCCTTTTTGCCTTCTCTGCTCTTTGTAGACAAGTTGCCCCACAGTAAGCATGCTAGGAAGCTGGTAATCACACATAACCACATAATTTGAAGGGGTTTTTGGCGCACACACACTTTTTCCCGTCTTGCACTGCATGCCTACATAACTTCCTCATTCAACTCTCAAGATATTGGAAAAGGACATGAATTCTACGCTGGGGACACCGGACGGTCTCCTGCATATTCACGTCTCTCGTGCCACCTGCCAGGAAGCATATAATCATTATCTCAGAAAGCTGGAGATGTCGAGCGTATCGATGCCATAATGCTGTTTCGAGCTGGATGTTGGAAAGGGCTTTGAAGAGTCCTGTCCTGGACAGGGGGTATGGCAAACTTGCATGCTTATTGTTTGCAAACTGTTGTAAAGCACACTATGTAATTTTACACAGCAAGCAAAGGCTGCTTGTCAAGACGCATCAATACAGGTTTATTTAGAAAGACGCATGGAGCTGAAGTCTAGTGAAGACTATTCTCCACTGAACAGTGAAGTCTAGTGAAGTTAACCTAGTTGGGATCTTTCTCTCTTGGAATGTACCACCAAGTGGCCTCAAATGTTTCAATAATCATCCAAAGATCTCATTAAAAAGCATGCATTCTGACTATCAATTTGTGATATTGAATGGTTATATATGCCTTGCCTGAACTGAGCAGAAAGTTTCTTCTACTCTTAATCTCCATGACCCTTAATTTCAAGTTTTTTGCAGCTCAAATTTGTATGAACATCATCGTTAACATTATACTGCTAGTTCTGATTCTGGCTAGCTTCAGAGGCTGACAGAGATAGAAAAAAAAAAACACTTTACTTGAAATGTCAATTGCCAATTTTGAGAAGGATGTTTAATTTAATTGTGGCGGCGGCTACTCCATCCTTTACTGGTTATGAAGGCTCTCCACGACCCATTGAGATGTGTATTTGTATCTCTTCACTTGGTTTGGAAGTTTCCAAATGAGGAATAGAATTGCTTATACTTGATTCTATAACTCCCTAAAGTTTGGAAGTTTGTAGATGAGGAATAGACTACATCCTTGTGCCCCACTCAATCGATTCCTGATCAAAATGCATTGGGTGAATGCACTAATGTGGGTCAAATCCACCACCGGTTTCGGCCTAAGTCATGTGTGACTCCTAGTGTTAGGGGCCGGGTTTGGGCTTTTAATGTTGGACGCCAGTTTGGGAAGAGATGTGTGTTTGTATCTAATATGCAAGCCAAAGTCTGGGGGGTTCTATGTCTCTTTCATGTGAAATGTTTTTATGGTTATATGATATGAGAGTGTTGTCTAGGTGGGAAGGTCCACACAAGTGTTGGCGGTTTTTACCTCCAACTTGAGCACATTGAAGTTATAGGCCAAATATCAGAGGCCCAAGTGGCTCATTTCCAATCGAGGATTGGAATAATGATGGTTTTCATGGTTATGAGAGTGTTTATGGTTATATATGGCTAGAATAATGATGGTTATATATGGGAGTCAGCGACAATGATGTTGGAATAAACCCAAAACCCATATACAAATGCATGGAGGCTTTGTGAATTTCATTTTGTTTTCAACGTGATTCTTTTGGAACAAAATGGGTTTCAATGACTCAAAAATGCCCATTTTCTATCCGTAGGTCCACTTAAGTGTGGGGGAACACGGGCTAAAGGGAGGCTACACGTAAGGATTGACATGGAGAATCTCACCATGCCCATAAAGCTCTATAAATGGGCTAAGTGGAAGAAGAAGAGACAATGTTGAGTAAAATGGGTATGGCTCCACTTTCCTATTGGTGAATAGAGAGTAGAGATGGAAGTGGAGATGGAGGAGGAGGAGACAACAACCTAAACAAGAGAGGTAGATATATAAGAAACAATAAGAACACACTAAAAAAAAATAACTATGACAATGTCTTTGTAAAGTATTGAAGGCTCACGCACTGATTGACCTTTACCTCCCAATTTCCAACCACTTAAACTAGTGGTGCATATTGTGCATGGTGAAGGGGAGGACGTGGAAGCACAACGGAAGCGGAAGACGCACACACGCACGCACGCGCACACACACACACCACTATAGCCACACACACAGGTTGAAGGGGGAGAGCCAACACGTACTCTGTGTCCCTTTTCTTTCTTCTCTTATCTTATACATTAAAGCACAACACACATTGTACTTAGTGTTAGTGGCTCACACAAGTGTATAACTGTACACTTAAGGTTAGTAGTAGCAGTTAGTGATGGGTGGTCGGTCACATGGCCATTCAACTTAACATTCTTCCACTTGATGGTCAATGTGGGAGATCATAAGAATGGAAGAGAACTACTCTTCACCCAATGCCCATCAACTCACGACAGTGTTGAAGCTGATGGTTGGAGAGACTTTTAGTGAGTGCATTTGCTGTGTTCTCTGACATAGGAATCTTCACTGAATCAAGGCTCTTGTTTGCCAGGCATTCACGACTGAAGTGATAACGTACATCAATGTGTTTCGTTCTGGAATAAAAGATTGGAATGTTAGCCAAGGCAATAGTACTCTGACTGTCACAATGAAGAACTGGTGTACACTGCTCCAATCCAAGATCTTTCACTAGGCGAGCAAGCCAAATAGCTTCTTTGCATGCCTCACTCAATGCAACATACACTGTCTTCTCTGTGGTATAAATGGATGTACAGTTTTAAAGAACGGATCTCCAAGAAATAGCAGAACCAGCAAATGTGTAAATCCAACTTGTTGTTGGTTTACATCTGTCAACACAACATGCATAATCACTGTCTACAAATCCCTAAATGGATAACTCTCCACGACCATAGCGTAATTGTCTATCTGCAGTGCCACTCAAGTATCTGAGAATCGACTTGACAGCATTCCAATGCTTTTTACCAGGGTTAGACATAAATCTGCTGACAACTCCCATTGTATGTGTAATGTCAGGTCTTGTAGCCACCATGGCATACATGAGACTACCACAAGCTGAAGCATAAGGAACCTTAGCCATCGCAACTTTTTTCTCAACAAATTTGGGAGAGTTGTTCTTGCTAAGTTTCAAATATGCAGGCAACAGAGTACTCAAAGCCTTTTCCTTTTGCATGTTGAAACGATCAAGAACCTTGTGCACATATTTTTTTTGAGAAAAGTACAACAACCTCTTCTTACGGAGTAATGCCCATACCCAAAATGTGATTGGATTCACCCAAATCTTTCATGTCAAATTGACTTTTCAGCTTGGTTTTTAAGTAAGCAATGTCCTTCTTGGAATGACCAGCAATAAGCATGTTATCTACATAAAGGATAAGCATAATAAGTTGTCCATTGGGTTGTCTTTTCACGTAAAGACATGGATCTTCATTACTGCGCTTATAGCATAGGGAACGCATAAATGCATCAAACTTTTGATACCATTGTCTGGATGATTGCTTCAGTCCATAGAGACTTTTCAGAAGCTTACAGACTAAATGTTCCTTGCCTTTTAGCACAAACCATTCAGGTTGCTGCATATAAATCTCTTCCTCGAGATCACCATGTAAGAAAGCGGTAATGACATCCATTTGATCAAGCTCCATATCTTCAGTGGCAACCAAAGCAAGCAACATTCTCAGTGTGGTCATCTTGAACACTAGAGAAAATATTTCCTGAAAATCGACACCATATTCTTGCTTGAAACCTTTGGCCACTAAACAAGCTTTGTAATTGTCAATCTTCTTCTTGTAAACCCATTTACAAGGCAATGCTTTCCTACCTTTTGGCAATGGAACAAGTTCCCATTTTGTTCTTTGAAATACTGGACATCTCCCTCTTCATAGCATGTTCCCACTGAACCTTATCATTGGCTAGCGTAGTCTCTTTGTAACAAGAAGACTCACCACTATCTGTCAGTAAAACAAAATCCACGCTTGGAATAAAACGTTGTGGCGGATGTGAGACTCTTTGAGATCTCCACGGATGATCAGAACTCGTACTAGACTGTGTAGTACGTGGCTCGGGAGCTGTCTGGACAGGAGGTGATACATTGAAAAATGTCACTTTTCGTAATTCAACCTCTTTCACTGGCTGTCTATGCATCTTAGTCTCATTAAAGACAACATCACTGCTACGGATCACTGATCGACTTTTCGGATCCCATAAACGATAGTAGCCAAATTGATAATCTACACCATAGTCAATGAAGATGCATTTTCTTAACTTAGGATCTAACTTAGCACGCAATTCCTTGGGTACATGTGCATAAGCTTCAGAGCCAAATGTGCAGAGTTTTTCATAAGACAATTTATGTCCTGACCATAACTCCAAAGGTACACGAAAATGTAATAAAGCATGTGGTGATCTATTGATCAAGTACACGGCTGTGTATAATGCTTCAGCCCAAAATGCTTGCGAAAAATTAGCATGTGATAGCATAGACATAATCCGCTGTTGGATGGTTCTATTCATTCGTTCCGCAACACCATTTTGTGGAGGGGTATAAGGAGCTGTAAACTCACGCTTAATTCCCCCGCTTGAACAGAAGTCTGTAAACTCTTTGAAGACATACTCTCCACCATTGTCTGAGCGCAAAGCTTTCAACTTATGTTCAGACTGAGTTTCAACACTAGATAAGAACTTCTTGAAGTAAGAAAATGTCTCATCTTTAAACTTCATGGCATAAACCCAAACATGCCATGTTGCATTGTCAATGAATGTAATATAATAGGACGCACCACCATGGGATTTAGAAGGCATAGGCCCACATAAATCACTGTGCACAAGCTCTAAGAGTTTTCTTTCTTTGTCAAAAAAATATGTACGATGTGTCCGTGTTTGCTTTCCATATTGACAGTGCTCACAAAAGGGAAAATCAGAAAATGACAAAGATGGTAAGTAGTCCAAACAAGAGTGTCTCCATTCCATTCTTTGACATATGTCCTAACTGGCTATGCCACAAAGCAATGGTTGGCAGCTCGGTTACAGAAAGAACACTGCTTCTATCAGATACATAAAGAGGATAAAGTGAACCAACTTTAGAACCATGGGCTATAATAAGATGACCCTTCGCAACACGCCAAGACTGTTGATAAAATGTGACTTTGTAACCCAAGTCATCAAGACGTCCAACCGAAATCAGATTACGTGTAAAGACTGAAACATGACGCACATTATGGATGATAAACTTCACCCCATTTGCCATAACCATGGCAATATCACCTACGCCAACAATGTCACAAGAGTAATTGTCACCAAGTGTAACAAAGCCAATGGTTTCCTTGTATGTAGTAAACCAATGCCTATGAGGTGTGACATGCAACGAAGCACTCGAATCAAGGATCCATGTATGGGATATCACCACTAACAAGGAGCTCAACTAGCATAGAACTCTACAAAGATAGAGTTTCCTGTGCATCACAAAAGACATCATTATTTTTAGTCAACATATTAATGTCTTGCGCATCACTGTCATCGTGAACTATGTTCAGTTCTTCAATTTTAACTAAACTTTTTGGTTTCTCCTCTTTACCATCATGATCTTTGCCTTTATCTTTGCCCTTCTCTGTATCACGCTTCCAAGCATAACAATCCTTCTTTATGTGACCAAACTTATCACAATAATGGCATTGAATATTGCGGCGACCACGAGACTGTGATCTACCCTTTGATGCATCTCTATTGCCCTCTTTCTTGGACTCATGGTGCGAATAATGGCCCTTATGTTGCTTATCATCCCTTTCCACAAAATGAGCTTCGTTATGATGCGAGCTAGTCATGGTCTTCCGACGCATTTCCTTTGACAAAAGTGCACTAGTAACATCACCGTACTTTAGCGTACCATTAGGAGCAGAGTTACTAATAGCTGTGCAAAAGGTATCCCAAGAGGATGGCAATGAACAAAGCAAAAACATTGCTTTCATCTCATCATCAATGGTCATGTATTGTGCACGATTCTCGACAAAAAGAGAAAAAAAATAATTGATATGGCTGGCAACGCTAGTTGACTCCTTCATACGAAGGTTGAAAAGTTTTCGCATCAGGAAAACCTTATTGCTGGCCGTATCCTTTTCGTAAGTGTCGCATAATTTCTGCCATAAAGCATGAGCAGTCTCGCATTCTAACACTGAAAAGTACACCGACTCACCAAGGTGCAGTTTAATTGTAGACCTGCATAGCTCATCAAGCTCCTCCCACTGAAACTGAGTCATGTGCATATCTTCAGTTCTAGCCGCATAGGCAATAGGCAACTTTTGCTTCTTTTGGACAAGCATATCATGCATTTTATTCTTCCAAAGTTGAAAATTCGTGCCATCAAACTTCTTTATGTCATAAATGTCACGATCTTTGCTAGTAGACATAGTGACAAAACTACCAAAAGATTTTGGAAAAATTTCGGTAGAGTCTCCTTTGTATTTGGGACTATGTCAACCAAAATACAAGACAAAATGATCAAGTATGTCACTCACAAAGCATAATACCTCTCAAAAGTACAATGTATAGAAACCAACTAAGGTGCATAAATTGTCAAACTGACCATAAACTGCCAACTTGGTGTCAAAAGCACCTATACCATTCTATACATGTCCTATGGGGAGGCCTCGTAAGGGATGCTCCAGCTACTTGTATCACCGAAGGTATCTCCACATTTGAGAATACCCCTGCTCAATGAAAACCTCATGCTATCGACCCTCAACAATGTAGGTTATGCAACAAAACGTATAGCCAAGTCTAAGAAATGGCTATCTTCTGGACCAAGTCTCAGAAATGGTTGGGACTGCCGTACTAGCCAAAAGATGGCTCCACAAAAGCGTACAATGGCAGTATCCACAAAGACAAACAAGTCTATCAAGATGCTCAAACAGGTATCAAAAGCATGTGCATGCAAATAAACATCCTTGCGGGGAGTCAAACTGCTCTCAAAAGAGCTCAAACAATGTCAAAAGTGTCAACATATGCATGTATGCATATGTGCATGCAAATAAACATCCTTGCGGGGAGTCAAACCGCTCTCAAAAGAGCTCAAACACTGTCAAAAGTGTCAACATATGCATGTATGCATAAACAACTGCTCCCACTGGAACCAAAGTATCGCAAGCACTGAAACCTGTAGCCTGTGAGATGATGTCGATGTCGTACCCGAAGCCGAGATCGAGGCCGAGAAGCACAGAGAAAGCTAACCAAGCCGCTCTATGTATCTGTATCTGTACCTGTAGTTAAAGAAGACAATGCCGTCAAACTCCCACTCTATGTGTGTGTATGAGGCCACTCCGAAAGAGGCTACACACTCCCGAATGAGCCATGGGCTCTCGTAGATGGAAGAGACTGCAAAAATGGTGCCTGTATAACTGGCTATGGAAGCTCTACAACACAAACTACCAAAAGAGGGCAGAAAAATTCAGCTCCTGAACCGTAGCTCGAGTTGGGTTTTTAATGGCTTGAATGGCTCCGAAAGGGGGGTAAAACTACAGGGTACCTATCGGAAACACTCTCGGAAAGCTGAATTTGCTGATGCCGAAATCGAAATCCTGTTTGCACTCTTGAAAGTGCCCGCACGAGTGAAAACGATTTTGGGAATGAAACCGCTCTGATACCAGATGAAGGGGAGGAGTCGGGAGCACAACGGAAGTAGAAGACGCATGCACACACTCACACACACACACCACCATAGCCACACACACAGGTTGAAGGGGGAGAGCCAACACATATTGTGTGCCCCCTTTCTTTCCTCTCTTATCTTATACACTAAGGCACAATACACATTGTACTTAGTGTTAGTGGCTCACACAAGTGTATAGCTGTAGACTTAGGGTTAGTAGTAGCAGTTAGTGATGGGCGGTTGACCACATGGCCATTAAACCTAAGACATGGTTTAGGAGGCCTAGCCCATGTATCTTTATTGCTAGCAACCCCCCCTTCAATGCTATCTACTACATAAGTCTAATTGATAACCAATCATGATAAAATAAAGTAAATGTGATCCATCTAACCACATAGACTAGGACCCCCATACCATAATAGGGTGTGTGTATTCTTGTAAACTCAATCCACGAGAGGGATTCTTGTCCAACATAATCAAGAGGGATGAACAATATAAACTCAATCCACAAGACATGGCAAGGAATCGGGCGTGCTTACCATTGATTAAAATTGTCATGGTAGTGTTAAACCCATTACATTTATTGATACAAATAAAAAAACTTGAACTTGAAAAAAAAAACAACTAGCTTCTCGAATTTGTAAAATTCATCAATTGAATCTGCAACCATACAAACTACAATTTCTTTAGTATCACCATCATTTGCAAAATTTAGTTAAGCATTCTTGAAAGACTTGTTTGGTTGATCTTTCCACAATGGACACATGCGTCCTTAGACAAATTGTCTTTCCCTTGATGATTATATTGTCCTCAAATAGAACACGCATTTGCCAATGTCACTTTTGTAGTATAAGTTGTAGACCTTCGTGCAATAATTTGTGCTCTTCTCCTTGCAAAAAAACTGACTATTCCTTCCAACGTACAAATTGGATCTTTTTCCTTGAGTACACTACCAATTTGATTGAATTTTTGAGGCAGACTTTTGAGTAAGATTGCAACAAGACCTCCATCGGGAATAGGTGGTTCAACATATACTAGTTGAGTTTCAATACTCTTCAATTGATTGACAAGAGATGCAATATTCTCACCATATGTGTAAACAACATAGCTCCACCTTTAAACTTATTTTTGGCTTGGCTTTAGCTCCAAATAAAGTCTCTTGTAGAATCCATGTCATCCAAATAATGTATTTACATTTTCAAGAGAAGTTAAAATGATACCAAAATCTTGTTCGTCCTTTCATTGTTTTTCATCACATAAAGCTCATGTAACAACAATAGATGTACCTGTAACATCCAATACAAGAGGATTTTCAATTATCCATAAGATTTTTGCATTAAATAACCTTTGATCTTTGTTTGCTGGCATATATGAAATGCAGTACAGTTGAACTTGTAGAGGAATTTGGCAGCCATGATGTTAAAGAGAGTAAAAAATGATGGAAATCTTCTTGAGCTTTGACACTTAGAGAAGAAATGAAAATTGAAATTTTCTCTCAATTGGTGCAGTATTGAACACTGTTGTGAAACGCAAAATCACACAGGACATCATTTTGCTACCGTAGTTGGTTGTTATTTGAAAATTGACTTTTGCAAAAAGAATTTTTGATGGACACCTTGCTCCGATACCATGTTGGTGAACATTAGGTAGAGGATATGTGGAAAAATAAAGAACACTCTCTATAAAAGAGAACCATTAGAACGTTTTTATAAAGCCTTCAAGGCTCATGTACTAACTGACCTCTACCTCACAACACCCAAAAATGTAAACTAGTGGTGCATATCCTACATGGCTTAAGAGCTAGCCCTTGTAAGTTGCTTGCTAACATTTCCCTCTTTCCTGCCACCTGACTATCATCTTTTGCATGGATTGGGGACATCCTTTGTCACGTGGGGATATTGTATGGGATGATGGGGCCATACTTAGGCCCTTCGATCAGATTTAGGCTAATGCTCTCTTTTCTCTCCCCTCTCTCTCCCGCACATATTTTACATCTTTGCTATAAACAATGATCACGATGATTCAAAATCACCCATATGGATTATCATACATATGAGTAAGGCCCTATTTATCTAATTATGATCCATTTGCAAGCTTTTTCCTACTCTCTATAGGTTCTTAAAGCTTGTGTACTCAATAGACCTTAAGGGAAGGATATGTGTTGTTTTTGTTTATGATAATGTCACCATTAAGGAACCAATCAGTAGGTGCATTAAGAAGATCTTGCCCTTTCCAATCTTTATTAGCTAAACAAGAGCTTGCATCAAATTGTGTCACCCCATTAAGGAGGCAATCAACATGTGCCAAATTACGAAGATATGGGCCTCCATAATCTATATTAGCTAAACCAAACCTTGCATCAAATTGTACACAATCTTCTACTCTCTCTCATATAAGTCCTTATTTAGGGGAGGAAATTAAACCTCAACACATTTAACCCAGTCTTGGTTTATGTAAACTGACTTTTTCTCACTAGAATTGTCCATTCTAGAAGGAGAAGATAAAAATAGTCAAAGGTCCAAGAAACACAATGATGGCATGAAGGATAATTGATTCTAAGGATAATTCATTAATTATTAATTAGTGCTTATAAATCAATAAGTCTATCTTCAAAAGCTCCTAAGGATTGCATTCTAGATTTTGATGTGTTTTAGAAAGCCAAGAAGACATTAAAATGGGTCCATAAAGCCTCAAAAAGTGTGTTGAAGAGTCAATAGAAGGATGGGGAAATGGGCAAGGTGATGCATTCATGGCCTATTAGGGCTAGAAGGGTAATGTTACGTTAAAAAATGCCTAGGGAATTCCCTCTGAATTTTGACATGATTGTCTAGGATTGAAAACAACATAAACCAAGTTTTGAATGCCTCCAAACAATAGCACATTGGGTGACTAGAAGGAGGGAACAAGGACTATAGGGTGTGGCTTGAGGAGCTCAAGCATAGACAAAAGTATAAACAAGATTGAAAATTCTTACAAGAGAGATTGTGCAATTGGTCAATAGCCAAACAAGGCCGACTCAATAAGATGCTTCAAGTGTTACTATGTCAAATTACACCTATCTCAAATTGCACGGCTTCTCTCTTTGAGCTTCTACACTTGCATTAGGGCCTCTTTTTCTATCACCAAAACTAAATATCTCTCTCTTGTAAGATGTCTCCAAGCCCTAACCATGTAACCTTCCTGGATTGAAAATTTGAGGTTGTTCTTGATCTTGTGTGGTTCTACCATGCTAAGATTGCGAAAAAGCATACGCCGGCCATTAGACAAAAGATTGATACCTTCAAACTCTCTCTTTGGAGGGAAAAATCATTTTAGTTCAAAGTCCAAGTTACAATTGCAAAAGTGGGCTTGCATAGGTGTCAAGAATTGGGTTGCCAGCACCAAAATGTGTGCTGACAATTAAAGCCAACATCTTTAAGCCTATCTAGCTATGACACTACATGAACATCCCACATGATAAAAAGGGAAAAGGTTCAAAACTATAGTAATTTAGAGTGGATAACAAACCTTTAGTTGGAAATGAGGTCTCCCTCTCAAATTGTATTGTGGTAGCATACCAAACTACTAGGTTTGGGTCCCCAATGGCCTAGGAAGTATCTTGTGTGATGATCGCATGAGATTCATAAGTAGGATCTCTTAGAAGTTTAACATTCTCCAAGAAAGACAAGATGATATGGTTGTATTTTTATATCGGGTAAGATGAAATTAATACATTAAGTTCTCTACAAAGATTTTCATATCCACCCTTTTGTGACTATCCTGCTGAAAAGTTATTTTATTTTCCATTTTTCATGCTTTATGGAAGAATGATTTATGTTTTAAAATGATGCTCTACCACTAATTTCTATATTGCATGTTCGATATCCTTTAAATTGGGAGACAAGGATTTTATTCTTGTTTTTGGAGTAAGGAAGGACACTTGCACTAGCTTAATCCCCCAAATACTGAGTAGATTTGAAATCTATTGTGGCATGGTGTCAATGCTACTATGATAAGCCATACTTGTAGCAATTAAGTAGACTAGTCATCTACTATAAAATGATGTCTAATGCTAAAATTGGATTCCCGACCAAATGTTAATGGAACTAGTCCCTTTCATCTTGTATACATAGCATAGTTGAGAATGAATATGCTTTCAAGGGAGAAGCAATGTCGCCAAATTTAATTTTTAGTCTACTTAAATTGACTTTTTGTGTGTAGAATTTTCCATGCATTACAACGATGGAAATTCGTGGCTTACTATTGAAAAAAGGATAATAATATATGTGAAAGTGCCTATTGAATTCATTTTAGATTCCATCACACATTTTCCCTTGCCATTAGGAGATTTTGGAGATCATTTTGAGGGCCTTGTGACAAATTCTATTTCTATATCAAGAAAATCTTGATAAAATGTGTGTGCATTTATTGAGTACAAAAGGGACAACTAGATGCTCTAAACAACGAATCTAACATTGTATAGTTTTTAAATTTCAAGAAACTATTGACATTAGCATGCAATCGTAGAATTTTTCTTTGGACACGGAATTTGATGATTATTACACCATCGATGTGTTTGCAATGCCCAAAAACTTAAGAAACAATTGTCTACTTGCCTCAATTGGACACCCCGAAGAGGTCAAGAAGGACAAAAAACACCTTTAAGAGGGCTTTCTCCTCACGATACACTGAGGGCTTTGGGTCCTGGTGGCTAAGGGCCAGAAGCCCTCTAGGCTCCATGAGGAAAGTCTCAATCAGACATCTAGAGAGGTTAAAAAAAGCCCAAAAAATGCCTCAATCAGACACTCAGAGAGGTTAAAGAGGCCAAAAAAGGCCTTTAAGGGGACTTTCTCCCAATGGCATGTGGAGGCTTTTTTTTGGCCTCTTTGACCTCTTTGGGTATTTGATTAATGCAAGTAGACAATCATTTCTTCGGTTTTTGGGCATTTTGAACGCTTTGGTGGTGTTAAAATTATCAAATTCCAACTCCAAATAACAATTCTATTATTCTAAACAAAACAAGTGATGATGCACATCTTATCAAGTAGACAATTGTTTCTTAGGTTTTTGGGCATTTTGAACGTACTGGTGGTGTTAATGTTAAAATTATCAAATTCCAACTCCAAATTACAATTCTATAATTCTAAACAAAATAAGTGATGATGCACACCTTATCAAGTGATTGACATCTACCATATGAAAAAGACACTTGCATTGAATGAAAAAGTGATCATTAAAAAAAAAAACACTTCTATATTGAACAAATAGGTAGCAATTCTAGTCTTTTCTCTTATTTTTCTTTATATTTTCTATGTAACATAGCATTTCTAGTGATTGAACACGCTTATTTTTCTCTCTTCCAAAAGACCCTCTAAATTATCTCCAAAATCTTATGATGGGAAGTGTGTTAAAGAGATAAAAAAAGGAAGGGGAAGTGGGCAAGGTGGCCCATTCAAGGCTTATTTGGACACCAGAGAAGGAAAATGTTTCCTTTAATAATCCATACAAATTTTTTTAATGGGTTTTAACAAGATCATATGGGATTAAAACGAGCTGTGCCCAAACTAGAGCAAGTTGTGTGACAGGAAGGAAGGAACATGACCTAGAGGGCCTGGCTTGGGAAGCAAGGCAATAAGAGAGGTTGAGGAGGTGGAAATGGGGGCCAAAAGAGGACTCCTTCTCTTGCCTGAAGTGCTGGTAGCCTTCTCCACTTGTTGTTCCCAAAATATATGGGACCTTTCCACAAAGGAAGGGTCAGAAGTCTGTTGCAAAGTAGGAGAGAGGGGATGCGTGGATTTCTACAATTTGGGGTTGATCTATGGTCATTTTTTGGTGCAAAAAAACTCCTTTGAAGCTCTTCTCCTCTGCTCTCTTTTCCTCTCAAGCACCCACAACCATGAAGCATTGCCACATACTATTGTGCAAACCATGTAATTCAATAGAATCTATTTATTATGAGGAGTAGAATTGATCTTCTTCCTTTGTCACCAAGTTCTCAACAACCATGATGCTACCAGATTACGAACTATGGTCGGCTTCACAAATTTGGGCATGTATCCGTGTCAAGTGTCCTATATATATATGACAAGTGTGTAGGGTGATTGGTCTATGAATTGTTATGCAGTTTCATGCAACTACTATGAACACATAGAGTGATCTCATTAATCAATTTTTATTTTGTTTCATAATTCCAATTATTTAGACACATGAAAGGGCTACCTCATGTTTTTTGGTGCAATTAATATGCATGACCTTTTGATCATAGAAACACATGAAACAAAGGAGAAGACATGGAATTGAAATGCTTATTCTAGGATTTTTTGAATGAATTGGTCCAAGATTGGGTACTGGCTTCATGTTGGCCAAACCTCAAGAAAGTGGAATGAAATATGACATGTTTTTAATGGTCACAAGTGCTATGTGATGGACAAACATGAGAAATCTTGCCCATTCCCATAGAAATAGAGCATGGCCTAGTACACCAATAAGTATTGAATCATGGAGGAGGAAAACATGGAATCAAAATGCTTATTCTAAGAGTGTCTGAACGAAGTGATGTCCAAGATTTGGTACAAGAGGTAAATATTTTTTGCTTCATTGTGGACAAATATCAATCAATTAGAAAGTAGTATGACATGTTTTTAATGGTCACAAGTGATATGTGATGGATGGATAGGAGAAAACTTGCCCATTCCACTAGAAACAAAGCATGATTCACTACACCATGAAGTAGAGTCGCTTCCTTCCAAGAGATACATAAGTAGAAGAGGGTTAATTGTTGGAAAGGCTTGCTAAACCAAATATTTGTGATCTTGAAAACATTCAATGAGTGTACAAAAGAGCCCCATGCTACACCTTTAATTGGCAACAAGGAACTTTCTGATGGAAGAGGTGGCCAACAAAGGCAATCAATGTATATAACAACTTAATGCACGAAAGGAGTAATTTTATCGCTAAAGGTTGATGAAAAATAAACTGTGTATAAGATAGGTCACCCACAAATAAGAGAAGACAAGAAAGCTACCCCATGGTAGCAAAGCAAAGGATAATATGGTCACTTTATTGTGGACTCTAGCATGGGAGCTCCAACTCCCTTGGTTGATGGACATCACAAGCACCCTAAAGGCCCCATCTGCCAATGGTTCTGATTTTTCCTTGATTAATAATGTGTACACAAATGTCCAACAAAGCTCTAATAGATCCATCACATTTTCCAAAGAGAAAGGAGTTTCAACATTCCAAACAAAGCGAGATCAAAGTATTGTACTTTGTTTTTTGCAAAAGCAACAGAAAAGATTGGTTTGGCTTTGGCATTGAAGGCAAGGGAAATGGAGGAGATTTGTTGAGCTGAGGGTGCCCATGAATTTTCAAGGTGGACATGCATGGAGCAAATGGTTGTGTGAGAATGTATAAGATATAAATTTACATGAAGCTAGCATACACATGGACCATTACACAAAACTTATGAGACTCTATTAACCAATAGCCTTTCATTTAGATTCAATCCATTTTGCACCACCAATTGGTCTACATCCTTTTTGTAGAAGTTCTTGTCATCCAAAAAATGTGAGCTTAGGGATCCCTTTGCTATGCACCTTTCTAGAAACTTTCCTCCAAAGGTATCTTCTCAAATACTTCAAAGATCAAGTGCTCCACCTTACATCCTCTCCTTGGCTTTCTAAAACAAGACTAAGTTTAAGCAAGCATTTGAAAATTTATCATTCTTTTGTTGATTGGACTAACCTTTTCCTTTCATGTGATATGATATAACATTGAAAATTCTTTTCTTAGATGTGACACGAATTGAAATATGCCTTAGAGGAGAAGTAGAAAGGGTGAATTTTCATACTCCTTTGATTTATAGTCTAAATGTGTCCTTATAGAAGGCGAAGGCTGTTTCAGTAGGCGGGAACCGTCTCTTGGAAGGCCGAACAATGGATCAGTCACACGTTAGTAATTACCATGGGTAGTTACTACAGTAACTCTTGGGAGCTATAAATAGGACCCATTACATTGTGATTGGGCTTCTTGCTTCTTAATCTTAGTTCTTGGATTAGCTGTTTATCTTTCGACTTTAGCTTTCCAAGCATTCTCAAGTTAAGAGCTTTTCACCTCTAGCTTCACTCTGTAATCATTACTATTGTAATCATTTGAGTTCAAACCCATTACACACTGTACTGATTGTCCTCAAAGTATTAATCTGAATTTGCAAATACTTTTCCAGTCGTTCAGCATGTCTCTCATCTCAGTGTACTATTTCAGTTCAGATAACTATTTCAGTCCAGTCTCAGTTCTCTATTCCAGTTTCACTAACTGAACTGACGACATACCAACAACTTTAGATTCTAACACTGGAATCAGCTATCTGAAGAGACCAGCTCCAATTCCATTTTGGCAATCACGGTGGTTAGAGCTGTTTGCTCTTTGACCAGAAAACTCTTATCCCAGTTAGAATCTTCGGTTGTACTGATGGCGCCCAAAACCAGTCGTGGTCGTAAACCATCCACACGGTTAGGCACTGATTCCAACCGCGTCAACCCTATTCTTGAGGAATCAGAAAGAGAGTCTGATCCTCAGAAGGACCCGGTGACTGAGACTGAGGCTCAGGAGGAGCACAATCATGATGATGAGGCCAAGGTTTCTCAGGACTCCAGTCAGTTCAGGAGGGGAAGGGCTGAGCGGGAAGAACTCAAGGCCATGAGTTCTTGGTTTACACGTAGGGATGATGGGGCCAAAGGCAGCAAGGGTAGTCGTCACAGTTCCAGTAGAAAAGCCAGAGAAGAGATAGAAACTGAGACTGAAGAAGAAATTGACTGGGATGCTGATACAGACCATTACAAAAAGTCTTCACGATGCAGCCAAGTTCCCAAGGTCAAAAGAGGCAGAGACAATGCTGACCGCCATGATTATACCTCTTCATTGAAAGTCTCTTTTCTAGTGTTCAAAGGAGGGAAGAAAGATGATCCAGATGTTCATATCCAAGCTTTTGAATAGTATGCTGAGTTGAAGAATATTGATGAAGATGACTGGGGAGAACAAACACTAAAGGATACAGCGAGAAAATGGTACTACCATTACCCAACTTGCCAACTCAAATCATACAACAAATTGCTCAAGGCTTTCAGACTGGAATATTCAGACAACAGGGGAGATGAGGACATCCTCTGTGAGCTAGATAAGATTAAACAAGGAAAATTGTCAGTGAGAAGTTATGTTGAGAAAATTAAGGAGTTAACTAGGCAATTAGCGACCTTCCAAAGATGTATGATGGAAATATTCAGTGAATTTCTCCACCGATTTCTTGCCGGGGAGAAGCATTTGCTCTTTTTGGAAATGGTTTTCCAGTGCTGCAAGGAAAAGCGGATTTGTCTGAAACCGTTCAAATCTGTTTTCTTGGTTTGGAAAGGACAACTATTGGGATACATAGTGTCCAGTAATGGCATAGAGATGGCCAACGACAAGATCAAGTGTGTCCAACAAGCTAAGGCACCATGCACTGTATCAGAGTTAAGTTCTTTCTTGGGACATATCAATTTCTATAGAAGATTTGTGCATATGTTGGCTTCCAAGACATTGCCTTTGTATGAGCTCACAAAGAAGAACAACAAGTTTAGTTGGACTGCTGAATGTGAGGAGAGTTTTCAAGATTTGAAGAATGCCATTATCAGTTAGCCAGTTCTTCGACAGCAGGATTGGGATGTTATTTTTCATGTGTATGTTGATGCTTTAGGACTGGCAACGAGAGCAATATTGGCTCAACCCGAAGGAAGGAATGATTACCCAATGTATTTTGAAAGTCGGAGATTCAGCTAGGCTGAACAAGGATATAACACTACAGAGAGAGACGCCTTAGGAATGGTTTTAAGTGCTACTAAATTTCAACACTATTTGCTTGGCAAGCTATTTCAGTTTTATGTGGATCATCAGGCATTACTGTTTCTAATTAACAAAGTCATTATCCAAGGAAGGCTGATCCGATGGATGATGTTCTTGATGGAATTTGAGTTTTGTATTTTTCATAAGCCCGGTAAATCACATTGTGGCGCTAATTTCCTTTCCAGAAGCACTGAAGGGTACTCTGATAAGTCCTTGAGAGATGAGCCAGTGGATGCAGAGCTATTCCAAATAACAGCTGAGGAAAACACAGATCAAGAATGGTATGAAGTATATTAGTTCCTTTCTAAAGGAGGATTCCCAAAAAACTGGACTCAAAATCAGAAGAAGGCTTTGATTGTTAAGAGTTTGAAGTTCACCATCATAGGTGGATTACTCTATCGATTGGGAGTAGATGGGGTTCTTCGAAGGTGTGTGCCTATGGAAGACAAAATGCAAGTTATTTCTGAGGCACATGATGGGGATTCTGGAGGACATTTCTTCACTGATCTTACTTACAAGAAGATTTTGCAGGCTAGATTGTGGTGGCAAACTCTAACATCTGATGTTAAAATCTTTTGCAAAACATGTGATATATGCCAAAGGATGGTCCGACCAATAGCAGCAGATATGACTCCTCTTACTCCAGTTCAACCATTAGGAGTATTTATGAAATGGGGTCTGGATTTCATGGGTCCATTCAAGAAAATTACTCCAAGGAAGAACCGATATATATTGATGGCCACATGTTATGTCACCAAGCTAAGGCTCTTCCAGAAAACAACACGAAGTCCACTGCTGTATTCCTATTTGAAAATATTATCTGCCGATATGGATGTCCTGTGGAGATTGTGTCTGATCAAGGGACACACTTTATTAATGATACTATGGATATTCTGATGGAAATTCTCTCAGTCAAAAGCACCGGAAATCAATGCCATATTATCCCAGGTGCAATGGGCAAGCAAAGAGTAATAATAAAACCTTCAAGACCATTCTTACCAAAATTGTGCAGAAGGAGCCACACCAATGGGATCTGAAGCTCCAAACTGCTTTATGGGCCTATCGGGACAGCTTACAAACTCACTACGGGAATGACACCTTTCAAAATGGTGTATGGGATTGAAGCTATCGTGCCAATAGAATTTGTGGTTCCCAGTCTTAGGATGGCGGTGGAATATGGATTGGATTTCAATCATAACTTGAAAAATAGACTGGAGGAGTTGATGCAGTTGGATAAGTTACAACAACGTGCTATGCTGGAACAGGAAATTGTTCAGAAAATAAGAAAGTACTGGCATGACAAAAGGATCAAAGTAAGGGAGTTCCAAAAGCCTGGAGACCTAATGCTACTTTATCAATCCAAACTGGGTCCCAAAAAGCCGAAATTAAAGATAGCTTGGGTTGGTCCATATGAAGTTGATTGGGTGTTTTCAAATGGCACAGTAAGGTTGAAAGATTTATATGGATTAATGTTGCCAGGTGTTTATAATGGGGCCAAGATCAAGCTATATTATTCGAATGAAAAAGAGACTTTTAGGGAAGAAGATACTGGCATTCTGGGAACTGATGTCCTGGAAAATTCAGAGTCAGCTATTCTAAACCTTTTTCATGTACAACCAGTACCAGAGCTAGTCAAAGGGTCAGAAAAGTTTCAGCACGACAAAACCATGTCAGTAGCAAATCAGTAAAGTGTCAGAGCCTGCATCAGTTTTTATGGAGAAAAGGGCCAGTGGCTGGACTGCCTGTAATAATCATTCTAAGGAATATGGGGAGTATTAGCCAATGCATGTATGCCACGTCGTTGGTGGTGCACAAAAGTCTAGGAATGGTAAGTAGTGGAGATTTTATGGCACGAATGCGTATAACAGTAAGGTGAGTAGGCATTCTTCCTCATAAATCTCCTGCGCGATTCCTACCTGCTGTTACACATTTACCATCACCAAGCTCTAAGGCTTCTTCACTACAACCACAAACATCCTCGTCCAAAGCATCTGTCAATCACTGTCTATCCTTACCAGACACATCTGGTTACGGCTTTGACTATCCAAGTAAGTCTTCTTCCTCTACAGACTTATCGTCTTCACAGTGCATGGGTAGAAGAAAAATGTCGGAAAAGATGCAGGATACTGTAGACAAAACTTCGGCTCTCATGACCTCTATTAAAGCTTCTCTACCACTTATTCCCCATAGCAAGATACATCGGTATGTGTTTACTGAGCAAGCAGAAGTGCTGCTCTGACTGTGGGATGTGCATGTAGTAGTACAAGCCACAAGATTAGATTTTGACATAGCTATAATCAAGCAAGTTCTTGGTTCCTTCAATGTCGATGAAGACAGTGTTGTAGTAAATGGTATGAAAGTGTCATCCACTCCTGACAGCATTGCTTATGCCTTCAAAATGCCAAATGAGCCAAAGCCAGCCACATCAACTGCAAAACAAATAAGTGCAGGTCTTAAGGAAGATGAAGCAGCAGAGAAAAAATGCAAGGCTAGTGCAGAAGGGGTTCTAGTATAGCAGGTCTGGAAGTTCCCACTACCCCGGGGTAGTCACTTATCAAAAGACCCCTATATCACGTGCGTTCAAGAGGTAATTAATAATACCCCAATATACATACTATACTTACACTGTGAGACTATTTAAAAAACCCCCACCCCCCTCTGTATGTATACATTTTTATACATTTTGGTCTTTTAATAATCCTCTCCAGTTAACTCACGTGATATCATACACATTCTAAAAAGTGACCGCCCCGGGCCCGCTGCCTATTGGTTTGTGGTTGAAGCTGTTAGTTTGAAAAATAACCCCACATATGTGTCAGAAAAGTTGTTTGCTATGTTGCTTGCCAAAAGATTAGATGCTACAACTCCAATCAATTTATGTCAGATACTATCTCACAATGTGCTTCAGCAGACTGCCAAGTTGAAATCTCAGAATGTTTTCAAAGCTCGATATGTCTGGCAACTTCTTTACTGGGAAACTTCTCCAGATGCTCATTACCAGGTACAGATGGCTTGGAGTCAGATACCCATCCCAGCGACTAACAATGTTGACTTATCTTTGGATGAAGAAACTCCAGGCACTCAGTTGGATCTAATAGGACAAAAGAGGTAGGCCACACAGGTGGAAGCCAATAGTTCAAAGAAACCGAAGGTTACACTGGCTAAAAGCAGTGCTTTCTTAAAGCAACTATAAAGTCAGGTTAAATCTTTGCCTATTGAAAAATCTTCAGCAGGCCAGAATTTAGTCGGCCAGGCTTCAGCAACACCTGAAGAACAGCCTCTAGGAAAGATTACTGTTGGGACCGCCAGCAACAAGAACATATTCCAGCAAACACCATTGCTGGAAAAGACCAGCCTGAGAGGACCACTGTTGATTAGTGGAAGTTCATACTGATAAAGGAAAGGGCCCGGAACTTGCCAGTCCAGCTGGAAAAATTTCTATTCCTTTCAGTGAATTGGCTTTAGCCTTAACTAGGACTCAGGTACTCTCTCTCTCTCTCTCTCTCTCTCTCTCTCTCTCTCTTCAATGAGGGGGCTACATTTGGAAGTTGTAAATCAAGCAAAGCATGACACATTTCTTTAGCAGTCCCCAAATACTAATCTGTTAGTGAATCCTCTCACCCATGAGAAAATTGTGTTGCTAAGCATATGCTGCAATCAACACAGAGGACTATGCATTCAGCTTATATGCTTGTTTTTGCAGTAGCCCCTGGCTACAATCTTGTTGTGGATTCTCTCACACTAATAAGGTGCTTGTGCATTGCCTTAGGCATTCAAGGTGCATGCTTAGATGATTGCATCTAAGGAGAGCCCGCACAATTGCCTATGTAGAAATTGTTGAGCACGCGCGGAAGCGAACGGAGTCGCGCACAGACATGGCGAGGAGAAGTGAGAGCACACAAGAGAGGAGAGGATAGGAGAGGAGAAGACACAGGATCTGTACAAATGAAAGAGAGATTTCATTAGGTTATCATAAGCCTTATAAAGGCATTTACAAGGTGTTCACACACATGTGTCTGCCCAAGTTGGGCTGACCCCAACAGAAATTACTTGACAACCCTATTCTAGTGGGGTTCTGTAAGGTTTTAATCTTATAATCCTATGTGGTGTGCAGGCCAATGGAAAGCTCCCAAGCTGAACATCCCACTACAGGAAAAGTTTTGTCGAATAACAGAAGAGTTTAATGTTGTCCATGGCCTCTTCATGGATGGTGTCGACCCCAAATTGGTGAAGTGGGAGTGTCTTTAGAGAGGTGAAGGATCACAACAAATATCACTTCAAATGCAGTAGCATTCATAGCGACATGTATGGCCAAGTACTTCAGCTGCACTATAGGGTGTACAAGAAGGCCCCCACCAACATGGAAATTAATTCGGCTTTTGCAAAGGGTTTTGTGAAAAAATTCAGTCCAGTGGCAATTGCAAGTGGCTCAATCATGGAGTTCAACTGGGCTAAGTTTTCTGTCCAACATTTGTAGAACCTTCGAGAAAAAGGATACTATGATGCCCATGTTGAAAAGTGGAAGGTCCATAATACCCACCCCTCAAGTCAAAAAACAGAGGGCTCCATGGAAACAAAGGACGATTGCGTTGGCCAAGTAGCTCCGAATGTTTTTTTTCCTACCATGGCAACACCCCTCTCTATTAACAACTCTCACAAAGTGACAACAAGCATGTCATATTTTGGGCTCTCTGATTTGCAACACATCATGAGTGCAAGTGACCATCTCAGAAATCGATTGAGGATGCTAAACAGCAGCTCAAGAATGCGGGTCAGGAGCTTGAAGTTGCGAGGGTTCTGAAAGCAAGCCATGATATGGTCAGCCCTATAGTACTTGCTATGAGACAGAAGCTTCATGATGCTGAGAATGAATTGTGGTGTTTAGGCCTCACTGATAGTGTGGATGTAAGGAGAGAAATAGAGCTCAAGGTAAAGATCAATACACTAAAAGAGACATTGGATGGTTTGGGGTTTCCTCACAGTGAGGACACCCCCATTGCTGTTGATATTGACATAACCTCTCTTTGTATAAGTGCCGATGGTTTTTGTGATTGAACCTTATGTTTTGAATATGTGCACAACTATACTATATACTTACCATGCTTCTGTTTTGATTGGTTTGTAGATCAATGTGGAGGAGCAGGAAGCGAAAGTGCATGCCTGCGATAGTCAATTGCAGCTACTCATGCAGATAAGTAGGATGATACAAGGCTCCTTCATCCCCACTGCCCTATGCAAGATAGCTATGGACACTTTTACAGAGTGTATGGGAGGGGTACACGATGGGACAACAAGCAACGAGTGTACTGGCTATGGTCTGCTACTATAAATACACAAAATGAGTGCAATGGTCAAAATTCCATGTGAGCATACCTATCACCTAATCTGCTTTGTTGCTACATGCTCCCTGGGAACCGAATGTAGAGCTTCCACTTGCCAGCAGAGGATACCAACTGAATGGTGTGGCAGGGTCACAGGGCAAGGACCTCCAATCACACAGAGTTCTAGTAAGATAATGTTAAGGAACAATTATCTAGCCTTGATTCCTACACTAGCCCTGTGTATGCTAGTTAGCATAGAAGGTATGCTAGTTAGCTTAGTGGGTATGGTGGCTAGCATATTGTGTATGGTAGTTGGCAAACCTAGTTATGCTAGCTAGCATACTATGAGATATAGCTAGCATACATTGTCATGGTGGTAAGCATACTGTGTATGCTAGTTAGCATAGCTAGTTATCCTAGCTAACATATTGTGCATACTAGTTGGCATTTTTTGTATGCTAGTTAGCATACTGTGTATGCTAATAAGCATACCTTCTATGCTAGTTAACAAACTATGCATGCTAACTAGCATAGAGAGTTTCCCAATTAGAAACAAAGTATGCTAATCAGCATATTGCTAATTAGTGCACAATGTGCTAACTAGCAAACAGAGTATGCTAATTAGCATACTTTTTAAGCTAGTTAGAACATTGTGTATGATGGCTAGCATGCAAGTATGCGAACTAGAAGAAAAGGTGAGGTATGATGGCTAGCATGCAAGTATGATAACTAGAAGAAAAGTATGCTAACAGGTGTGATAACTAACATACAGGGTATGCTAATTAGCATACTTTTTATGCTAATTAGAACATTGTGTATGATGGCTAGCATGCAAGTATGATAACTAGAAAGAAAATATGATAATTAGCATAAGCTAGCATTTGGTGCATGCTAACAAGCATTCAAATTTTAGTTAGCATACCTTCTTTGCTAGCTAGCATAATGCGGTTACCATACCTCTATGCTAGTTAGCATACATTCTAAGCTAGCTAGCATAATATGTATGCTAGATAGCATACCTCTTTGCTAGTTATCATAATGTGTGTTTTAATTAGCATGCACAATATGCTAACCAGAAAAGATGGTATGCTAATTAGCAGAGACGTTATGTTAATTAGCATAACTTATCTTCTAGTTAGCATACCATCTATGCTAGCATAGATTGTATGCTAATTAGCATACAAATGTGTATGCTAATTAACATATCATGTATGCTAATTAGCACACCATCAGTAATAAGCATACCATTAGCATACACACAATTTTGCTAACTAACATTTTATGTATGCTAACTAGCACACATTCTTTGCTAGTTAGCATACACACTATATTCACACTTCCTTGTTAGCATATTTTGTATGCTAGTTAGCATATTGATCATGGTGGTTAGCACACTTTGTATACTAGTTAGCATAATTAGCATAGACAATATGAATGTCTATAGGATATAGATGCCTACCATACATGGAATGCTACTTGTCACACTATGCATACAAGCAATCATAATGATATCGATGAAAATTAACGGGTGAATGGAATACACAGGTATTAATGATGCAAGATGCGAACCTAACAAGACACCTGTCAATCAAAAAATAGAAGAGAAGCTCTGTAATGATGAATCTGAAGAGCTGGATAGACAGCATGAAAGGGCAGATGTAATGCCACAGCATACGACAACGCACGAGGCTGCCACAGATGGTAAAGAGACAGATGATGATGAAGAAGATTTCGTCATGATTACTCATCCCAAACCCAAGCCCCCTACAGATGATCAAACAAGCGTCCTCAGAGGAAACAATTAGGAGTGTGCAAGAGCAAGGTTTCAGGATTGCTTAATGCGCAAGAGACCAATGATGACAACCCCATACAGGGTTTTGTAAACAAAGTGAAATTAAAGAGAAAAGGTGGCGTGGAACAGATTCTGGAAGATCCTGGGGACAAGATATGTGCTGCCCCTCTGAGCACCCTGGATGACATAAACAAACATAGAAGAGGTGAAAAGAAAGCCATCCACTCACCTGCTTGCAAGAAATTATGCTGAATCTATTTCCTGTTGTGTCCAAGTTATGTAGTGTTAGCAAGCTCCACACCCTATGGCATGTATCTCTTTGGATATTTATAATGGAGAAACACTTTTCAATATTATTTTACTATGCAATAGTTCAGTAGCTTTTGCTTATCCTTTATGATGTATTTATTTGATACCATTTCTGTGTCACAAGGCAAGAGAAACTGCAGTTAGTTGCCCTGCATGTTTGAATTATGCCATTGCATGCAAAAACATACGAAATTGGTGTATTGCCAAGGTGGGACAGCTACAAAAAGAAAAAGTGGAGATTGAGAAGTGCTTGTCTAGCTATCTTAAACGCTTAACAAAAATTGTTGAGTACTTCAATTACGTTCATCCCTCGGGGGAAGTTATTTTTGGTGAGTGGTATGCACTGCCAGACCCAATATGCGTGCCAAAGCCGTTACCAGACAAGGGGCGCGCTTTGGTTCTTGATTTAAATGGTGTGCTTGTTCAAGTTGTAGAGCCAATGCACAGTGACATTCCCCCTAAACATGCAGGGGAAATGATAAAGTACAATGTGCAAGGTAGGAGGTATGTATTTTGTCGCAGAGACAACCACAAATTTTTGGATTGGTGCCTCTGATTTTTCCATGTGTATATATGGAGCACCAACATGGCATCAAAGTGAATGCAATATTAGAAACATTATTCAAAGAGCAACGGGCTAGGCTGAGAGGTGTTTTTTCACAGAATCATTGTAGTGACCAGCCTTAGCAGATATATAATAAGCTTGTATTCTTGAAGGATTTGAGATTGTTTTGGAAGAATTGCAACTTTGGGCCCCAAAAAAGTCTAATTATTGATGATAGTATGTACAAAGTGTGCCAGAACCCTGAAGGAAGTTGGCTTGTTACTCCTAAGATAGAGAACAAGACCAACGAACAATGACAAAACTTTCTGATAGATACTTTGAGCAGCTGGCTGCTCCTATGGATGCAATCAGAGGATCGTTCAACATATACTACTGAAAATGCATTTGATACTACACTAGATTTGTTTTCAAAAGAAGTGATCAGGAAGCTGGCATAAAAAATGCAAGAGCGCAATGAGGCTCAGCGTAAGGAAGCCTTGCGTAGGAGACAAAGGGAGGTTGATGAAGAAGCTGAAAGACATGAGAGAGAGAGAAGCTATAGAGGGATAAATTATAGAAGCAGTAACAAGAAGAAGAAGAAAGAGAGTTGGAAGAACCAAAAGCTCAGCAAGAAGAAGAAAGAGAGCAAGACCCAAAAGCTCAGCAAACAAAGAAGCAAACGAACATTGGGCAAAAGAGAGTGTACAAGCGCCCTAAACCATGATATTATCGAGAGTAGGAGGCTCTCTGCAGTTTTGTAACATTATGAGGGAAATTTGTAAATTACCTTTCCAATGTTTGTAGCTATTCTGACATTCACTTTAGATAATAATGATCAAATTTTGTACTATTCTTTTTTGAAGACAATACTATGTGTACTGTTGGCATTCTTTTTTGTCTTGTAAACATTCTCGTTGGAAATCAACAAAGGTATGCTAATTAGCATAATGTTTATGCTAGTTAGCAGACTGTTTATGCTAACTAGCAAAAACAGTATGCTAATAAGCATACCATGTATGCTAATTAGCATACCCATAGTAGCTAATTAAAATACATTCTAATTAGCATACTGTGCATTTTTGTTTGTGCTAACTTCCACTCATAGCATACCATATTATGCTAATTAGCATAGACAGTATACATGAAGCTGCCATGTTTTCTCCTTGAAACCAACAATGGTATGCTAATTAGCATACTGTCTATGCCAACTGGCATAAATAGTATGCTAATTAGCACACATGGTATGCTAGTTAGCATTCCTTCAATTAGCATACTGTGGATTTTTGTTTTTGCTAACTTCCACTCAGAGCATAGTATGCTAATTAGCATACACAGTATATAGAAAGCTGCCATCCCTTCTTGAAACCAGCATACAATATGCTAATTAGTATACATGGTATGCTTATTAGCATACACAGTATACAGAGAGATGTTATCTCTTCTCCTTAAAAACAAAAAAGGTATGCTAATTAGCATACCTTCAATTGGCATAATGTACATTTTTGTTTGTCCTAACTTCCACTCAGTATAGTATGCTAATTAGCATACACAATATACAAAAAGCTGCCATCCTTTCTCCTTGAAACCAGCAAAACTATGCTAATTAGCATACTATTTATGCTAGTTAACTATGCTAATTAGCATACCCACAGAATGCCAACTGGAATAAACAGTATGCTAATTAGCATACACAAGATGCAGAGACCTGTCATCTCTTTTCCTTGAAACCAACAAAGATATGCTTATTATCATATTGTTTATGCCAACTGCCATAAATAGTATGCTAATTAGCATACATAGTGTGTGCTAATTAGCATACTGTGCATTTTTGTTTGTGCTAACTTTCACTCACATCATAGTATGCTAATTAGAACACACAATATACAGAAAGCTGTCATCTCTTCTCCTTAAAACAAGCAAAGGTATGCTAATTAGCATACTGTTTATGCCAACTGGCATAAACAATATGCTAATTAGAATACACAGTGAACTAAAAACTGCCATCTCTTCTCTTCTCCTTGAAACCAGCAAAGGTATGCTAATTAGCATACACAATATATAGAAAGCTGCCATCTCTTCTCCCCTAAACCAGCAAGGGTATGCTAATTAGCATAATGTCTATGCCAGTTGACATAAACAATATGCTAATTAGCATTCCAGTCATAGCATAGTATACTAATCAACATACACAGTATACAGAAAGCTGCCATCTCTTCTCCTTGAAAACCAACAAAGTTATGCTAATTAGCATACTGTTTATGCTAACTAGCATATATAAGTTTATGCTAATCAACATAAATAGTATGCTAATTAGCATTAGCATACACAGTATAGAGAAAGCTACCATCTCTTCTTCTTGAAAACCAATAAAGGTATGCTAATTAGCACATTGTTTATGCTAACTAGCATAAACAATATGCTAATTATCATACCATTTATGCTAACTAGCATTACCACAGAACACAATTAGCATACCTTCTTATTATCATATTGTGCAAGCCACTGCCCTTCTTTTGTACACATCTTTCCAATACCTGATGCCTTTCTTATAAGCTGGGTGTGCCTTCTTTTACAGTTTCCATTTATATTTGTGGGCTCCCTGCCCAAACCATATGGAGTCTTGCTGTAAAAAGCATAAATTGTAAGACACCAAAGGAGGCGGACTTTGGGCTTGTTTGATCACCTCTCTAGAGTTTTGCATTTTCTTGATGAGCTTAGATCCTCTAGGTTTAATGAGACAGGTTGTACAAATGATCTCTCTTAAACTTAGACCCCTCTGTGGTGATAGACACCAAAGCCATGTATACACAAAGCACACAAGAGACAGAAGATACCCAAGTTTTTTATAAAACTGCATTATCTTTGAGCAACAAGTATATTGAAGATGCAATGATTACAACTTAAAAGTTGAAGGGAATGCCATCATAGATTGCTACATAGCTTTTTGGGTTGATTGTGTAAACCTACCATCTCCTTGGGATGTGCTCCATGGGTATTTTGATACATCGTACCAGATGTGAAAGTACGTGGATGATGGACTCCTTGTGGTCTAGCTTGAAGGTGTATGCATCCAATTGCTCTTAATACAGACCTTGCACAACATATGAGCCTCTATCAATTGCATTGCCCCACTCATTGAAGTACCCATTCTCCACCTTCTCCTTTGCTGCAACACACTTGACCAGGTAGAAATCCACATCCTCAACGTTGGTCGAAGCATCTGGATTTACAACAAATGTGTCGCCAGCACATAGAGCGCTACTCAACACATCATGATGACCTTCGTACATGAAGCCATCGTAGGCGATTGCTTCATTTGTTGGCTCGGAATTTGACACAGCCTCATCAGGTAATGGTAGTAGAGTATGATAATCCCAAGGCTGCATGTGAGCTTTATTGACGCAGCGATTCCATCTTCCGTGCATGCATGCATCACAGAAGCATGCCAAGGCTCTTGTTGCAAGGCTAGCTGGATCCCTAGGCTTGTGACCATGAAAAGCATGTAGAGAGCGATTTTTTGCCACAGTGGAACAATTCCACTTCACCTCCCTGTTCACTTTCCCCTCTTTAACCTCCCAGAACACACGAGCACATTCCCTTTCTTTTGAAGGATAGTGTGAAGGTGCTCCTTGTGACAGGTTGGCTTGGCAATAAGAAACCACATCAGTTGCACACCACAAAATAGATCCATTAGGTTTTAGTTGTCATGGGTCAAGGTTCTTTTCACAACTGCTTTTGCACCATCATGCTCTCCCTTGTCGTGGCCTAATCCAAAGAAGAACCAGCTCATCCCCATCTCTGTGAGTTCACCATACCTTGCAACAAAGTAAAAAGGCTTGGCTCCCTTGAACTGCAAGGCCGCACCATCAGACCACACCCAATGTTTCTTAGGAGTGACACCCTCTTGTTGTAATTAGTCATGATGTAGCATGAAGCAGTGTTGCACAAAGAACATGTCATGCAGCTTGTCATCTAATATGAAGAGGTGGATGGTTTTGACTACGTCCCTTGCCCTGCGGTATTACATTATGTGTACAAAAATGGTTACTTGACTAGAGTGCCAATGAATTGACTGAATCTCATTTTTTTCCTTGAAGGCATAATCTTGTACAAAATCAACAGCTGACACGACGACATCGTCCGGAAACCGAAGAAGGAAATCATTGAATTGTTGTCCTTGACATCGAGCCACATAGTTATGAGTGATAAAGAGCTCCAACTTGGTCTTCAAGAGTTGAAAAAACTCCCAGCACTGCATTTCTTTGTGTAAAAGATATTTTCTTTTGTTACTATTTCCCTGCTTGTCTTGAGCTTGTACATATGCAAATACTTTCACATTAATACTATTACCTGGCTTTGTTGTCTCCAAGCAGCATAATTCCAACCTATTCACTCCACATGTCAAACACTCTCCCATCAGGTATTCCCTTCTATGGAAAACTGCATCTACGGGCTTTGGACAGAGAACAGACTCCCACATACGCGTGACACCTTGAATGTGTGATGTGAAGCCAAGCAACCCTTGCTAATGTTCTCACCTGGGGCACAGATATTGCATATACAGTCACAACCTGCTCTATGCAGCCCAAAAGCACGAGAGCGCATGTGGTTCAGTGTGTCCTTCAAAAAGGACATTTGCACATGGTATTTGCAACAACATGTGTATCTATCGTTCAATTGCCCACAAAAGAATGGCTTCAACTTCTCAAACATTCTCATGCCAATCTTGCAATTCGGATGTTTTTCCTTGAATCTATGAAAGAACTCAACCTACAACATACAAATGATGATCAATATTTAGATTGCTAACTAGGACATCTAGCATTTTCATGAAAACAAATCATAGTGTTAAATAGCACAATCAACATCCTAATGTGCATGCAACAGCGTATGTTAACTAGCATAAAGAGTGTTAATTAGCATATATATTGTGCTTACCAAGTAACTCTGTATGCTAGGTAGATCACAAGGCATGCTAACTAGCATACTCCATATGCTAACTTGCATACTCATTAGGACACCCATCATGCTATTGAGCATACTAGGTGTTAACTAGCAGAAATTATGTTAATTAGCATAAATCTTGTGCTGACTAGCTAACTTTGTATGCTAGGTAGAACACAAGGCATGATAACTAGCATACTCCATATGCTAACCAACATACTCCATATGCTAACTAGCATACCCAGCCTAGCTGCTAGTTCTAACTAGCATAACCCTTGTCTAAAATAGCATACCCATCATGCTAGTGAGCATACTAGGTGTTTACTAGCATAAGTGGTGTTAACTTGCATACCTTTTGTGTTGAACAACTGACTTTTTATGCTATTTAGAACTCAAGGCCTGCTAACTACCATACTCCATATGCTACCTAGCAAACTCCATATGCTAACTAGCATAATCACTTTTTGTTAGACAACATACTTATCATGCAATTGAGCATACTAGGTATGTAACTAGCATACTAGGTATGTTAACTAGCATTTAGGTATGTTAATTAGCATACATATTGTGTTAACCAACTAGATCTGTATGCTATTTAGAACCCAAGGCATGCTAACTAGCATACTCCATATGCTAACTAGCACAGTCCATATGCTAACTAGCAAAAGTCTACAGATCAGTATGCTATTGATCAGCATATACAACTTACTATGCACTAGAGATGCAATGCATAAGTTATGGTACAAGTATTTGATTGGTCACCTGAGCGTCATCTAGGAGGTGCACAAGGTCTTCTATGTAGCTTTTCCTCCCCATCCTCTTTCGACAAACATCCTTCTTGTTCGGTGAAACGTGAGTCTCCACTTTCCAAAATGTGTAGACCAATTCCTTAATTTCATCTGTGATAGGGCTATGAAGGTGTTGCTTGTGGCATGCAACCAATGAAAACAATTGACCATCAACATCAAGCTTCGCCTGTCATGATCTCCCCTTGTGCAAGGTGCCACGATTGACATTTAGGACCCTGGAAATTTTTGCAATAGGCATGTTTTCCTTTGAATTCAACATCATCTGCAATGATGCATTCTTCAAAAACAACTCCTCATTGGAACCTGGCTGCTTGACGGTAGCCAGTGTGCTTCGGACATTGAAGACAATTGCGATCTGTATAGCAGCCTCCTCCTCGAAAGACTCATCATGGATCACCCGAACATGCGGATGTTGAGCACCATGATTCCAGATTTTCCACTTTGCTTCTGTACTAAAACCTTCAGTCCTACTCTTGAAAGCTCTCACAATCTCGGAGGAGATTTTCTTTGTCTCCTCATCGTTGAGGCATGATGTTGTCGCTCAAATTTCATTTGTTTCTGCTCCCGTTGTTTCCTCTTTCTTACTCTCTCATATTCCTTGATTACAGAAAGAGCTGGATCTTGGGAGTTGTAATTCATTGCCTGTAGTGGCTCTCCTCTGCTTTTTCCTGAGAACTGTAGGTGTGCATAATATGTTGCTTACTTAAAATCACTTAAATGTATAGCTATCAACATTTGATGCTGTAATACACACATACTATGAACAAATTCACTCATAAAACTATAGAAGTGACCAACAAAACCAATGACTTCATTTGGAGTGGGTGGGCTACACATAAGATTTGCTTACCATCACATCATAGTACAACTCCATTTCCAACATTGGAGCTAGTGGAAACAATGTTGGCTATTGGTTCTCCATATATGTAGGTCTCTGTCAGAACGAGAGAAAGAGCTCAGCTTTGACACCTCATCTCTGAGGCAGGATGCCTGGCACAATGAATGAGAGAGAGAGAGAGAGAGAGAGAGAGAGAGAGAGAGAGAGAGAGAGAGAGAGAGAGAGAGAGAGAGAGAGAGAGAGCAGGGGGAGAGAGAGAGAGAGTTAAAGTCATTTAGGCCCCTTGCCAAGACTTCATAAGTTGGTGGATACTAGGAACATAGCTCAAAAGGGAAAAGTGGACACTTGCAACTCCAAGATAATCTGCAAGACACATCAACTGATGAGGGTGCCCAAAATTGAGTAGAATAGGGAGGGAGGCTGATTTGACTTCATCAAGTGACTACTTTGTTTGTGAGTAGTTGATGCAGGTAATCACAGCTTTAATCAAAAGCTTGCCTTCTCCTATGTCTTATGTAGCACAATGATTCCGATCTCGTGCACCTCTCTCTCCTTATGAATACGAAATCATGATGTTCAACTCAAGGGCTATTCATCTATATGTATAGTTCTGTGGGTTTATGGGAAATTGCTGAAACAAGAACCTCTTGTACATGTACTAGATTAGCTACTAACTGCTAATCCAAAGCAGGTACAGGTTGATTTGGAGAGATTTCTCACAATAAATCTCATCCAAATCAAAGGGCAAGTAGTCCTACAAGTGCGGGAACTTGAGGGCTTGCTACGGATGCGATCACCACAAAAAACAGAGCCCAAAACAGAGAATTATAGCATGTTGTAATTTTTTGCAGGTTTAGGGTTTTGACCCTTTTTATGCCTAAAAGTCCTAGGAGCTTTGAGGAAGCTAGGGTATTGCTGAATATGTGTTCTGGAGCATTTTAGAGGTGGAAAATAGGGAATTCAGCTTGCTATATTTTCTTGCTAGGTTTGAAAAAATTCTCTAATTTGCATGGAAAGTCATCTAGCACATGGGGATTTTGTCTGTGAAGTCTTCTACAATCGTTATGCTGCCAAAATTGGGCTAGACTAGGCAATTTTCAGCCCAATAGAAGTGAGACAACTCGTAAAAGTTTACAAATTTTCTCCAGGTTTAATTGTAATAAAGAAATAACAAAAAGGGTGCCAACCTTTGCGGCCAACACAGTGTCATTGTCTACCTAGGAGCACTCTAGCTTCCAGGTTGTGAATTGTTTTAAAGTGATAAACTATAGTCACTAGTTTATTCGTGAAGTTCCTTTGTGCCATAAAGTACAGGTAAAGTTAAATAGTGTAAAGATTGGATAAAATCGAAAGTCTACTACCATTTAGTGATTCTACGTGCCAATTTCAACTCCATTAAGTCATTTGTTCTCATGCTCGATAGTCTTTCTTGTGGATACATGAGATTATTGTGAAAAACACTACCTTTATTTGTTGGTTTTATTCCCTTGACTTTTATTTGATTTTTGGGACCCTGTTTTTGAAATCACAAATGCTCGGACATTGCATGGGTAGTGTGAAACAACCGTTGGCCAATAGTTTCACCCGTAGGAGTCAAGGCCAGATAGCCACGATATGTTTGGGCCAATCAACAGTTAAATTTACCTTGTAGAGAAGTGGCTAGGCTCAGTTAGAGTCTCTTAGGCCTTGCTGCAAGACTTCATAAGTTGGAGGGGTTTAGAAATCAAACCAAAAGAGGTAAACTGGCAGATGGTGAAGCACTAAAAGCACAGGGCCAGCTTGTGGGGGTGCAAATCGATGGGGGCTGATTTGAGGCTTGATTGTGTGCACTACAATGTGTGTGTGAGTAGTGGATGTAGGTTCACAACTTTAATGGAAAGCTTGCCTTCTCCTCTTTCTTATGTAGCACGATGATTCCACTCTCGTGCACCTCTCTCCCCTTTTGAATACATATTTGCGATGCCCAACTCAAGGGCTATTTATATGTTATGTGCAATTGTTGGGATTCTATGCTTGATTGCCAAGACAACAACCTCTTGCATAGGTACCAAATCAGCTAATAACTTATTTAAAGCTAGCACACGTGCTAACAAGACAATTTAGAGAGATTTCTTTTGCGAGAAATCACGTCCAAATTATGGGGCAAGTAACCCTACAACTGCATGAGCTTGAGGTCTACCCACATAAGCGACCGGCTCGCGAGTCAGAGCATATTGTAGTAAATTAATGAGATACTAAAAGGGGGGCCAATTTTTGGGGCCAATAGGGTGTCATTGTCTACTTGGAAGCACTGTAGCTATTAAGTTGTGGGTTGTTTTGAAGTGGTAAATTCCAATTGGAGGTTCATTCTTAAGTTACTTTGTGTCATAGAGTGCTGGGAAAGTTAGACAATTTTTTTTGTAAGTGAAAGCTAAAGTTTAATGCCTTGTAGTAAGGCTATCGGCCAATTTCAATTTGTGAGACCAAAAGGCATCACCAAATACTCATACAATCCGAAGTATGTCCTAAACGTGGTCTTGTATACATCTCTAGGAGCGATCCTCATCTGATGATAGCCACTCTTCTCGTCGATTCTTTTGAAACAAGTAAAACCCTATAATCTATCATGTATATTATCACTTATAGGTGTTCTTGATGGTGGTGGTTTTATTGAGAGCTCTATAGTCAATGCACAGTCTCCACGAACCATCTTTCTTCAACACTAGAAGCAGTGGTGAACATTAAGGTGATATACTCACCCGAATCAAGAATTTGCTTTACTTGGTTAATGATTTCCTCATTTTCGGCTCTACTTACTCTATAAGGTGGTCGGTTCGGTGGTGAATTGTGAGGTATCAGATCAATTGTGTGATCTTCAGGTCTCTCAAGAGGTAGCTCTCTGGGAAACCCTCGGAGAAACAATCGGCTTGAGCTTGCAAAACTTTTGGTCATTCCTTTTTTAATTTTAATAAATTTGACTTGTTTCTGTCATTGAGTTCATTCAAATAGATCGAGTAAACAAAAAGACTGGTTTTCATTAACTTGGAGATGACCGAAACCAACACAAGTTGGATGGAGTCACCTTTTAATTTTACATCAATAGTGATTTATTTCCTTTCTTATTCTTCAATATGGCCTTTTTTACCCAGTAATTGACTATGACACTGTTCTTGTGGTGCCAAGGGTTCCCCAAGAGGACGTCACACCCCTCAAGAGGCTTGATATAGAAGTCTTTGTGCCCTAGATACCCTTGGCAATACAATTGAAGTTTTCCTATGACAAGTACATTGGCAACATCTTGCCCTGGTGTTGCTAAAACCGTCGTCATAGGTGGTCCCATTTCTTCCATCATAGAGCATATCGGGTGAGATGAAGTGGGCCTTGGATCCTCCAACACATAAGATAAGGACTTCTTGATCTTGTACTTTACTGCATGCTCTGAATAGCTCCGTACTCTCATCTTTTTGCTCTAGACTTGCCTCAACAAAATTCTGAAACCAGCCTTGCCATTACCTTCCCTTTCTTTCCACGCTCGTCAACCAATTTGGAAGTCTGTGGTTTTTCCTCAGCTTGCTCATGTGGTGCTTTGATAGGACACTTTTCAAGAATGTGCCCTTGTTCCCCACAATCATAACACTTGCCCTCTTTATGGTACTTGGCACTTTACTCTACAGGTAAATTTAGGCCGGTGGGTTTCTTCTTTTGCTGCTTTCCCTTCTTGTTGTCGTTTGATTCCCTATTGAGGTGGACACTTGCTTGTTTGGAGGACAGGTTAAAGTACCAACATGCCGACCAAAGCATTCATTGGCATGCATTGTAAGTCTCTGAGTAGAGTCAAGCTTTTGCTTTAGGCAATATCGGTGAATCTCTTTTGGTAATCTATAATAAAATTCTAAAAACGTGCTGCTTGAAGGTGATCTTCCGAAAAGAAGAGATTGGTAGAAAGGTATCCAAGAACCTCTAGCAATAAGCCCCAAGAGTGACTTCTTTTTTCATTCTCAGATGATGCCAAGCCTTGATGACATCCTCTTCGTATTCTTTAGGACATGCCTTATCACCACCACAGAAGTGGTCGGTCTGGTGGTAGTCAAAACATTAAATTTTCTTTTGGTCTTCCACACGAGCTGCTTTCAATTATCCATCATTCTTTGATTTCTTTCGTGGAGGGTCCAATGACTGCCTTGTGCTACTGAAACATTTGAGTGCTTGAATTTAGACGTGGAGAAACCACAACAAGGAGTCTCCTTGCTAGGGTTTTAACGATGGAATTTAGACGTGGAAAAACCATAGTGAGGAGTCTCCTCATCCATATGACCACCTCCAGAAGCCACCAAAGTACTATCGTATTTTTTGGCAAACTTGTAGGTTTCCTCTAGCAAAGTAACAAGATTCAGCAATACCTCATTCTGGTAAGTCGACGACAATCTAAATAGATAAAGCATCCCTCAATATGACTTGCGGGTCTTCCAAGGCTTTCTTCTTATGGATGAAGCCCGGGGAGGTCATCTAAGAAAAATGTAACCTATCACGTGAGTTCAACAGAAGGGTATTTAAAGTTCTTGAAACTTACAAAAGTATATATACAGAAGGACATTATTTTTAAATTTGAAAAAAAGGTACAGATGTTAAAAGAAAAGGGTACATTATATTCCTAACAAAATTTACAGATAAGGGGTTTTACAAACATGTCTTGAACGCACGTGATATGGTAGTTTTACACATAGTGAATCACTCGAGGGATGAAGTCCTTGAATTCCTCTGAGAGAGCGTCAAGGGTCTTCTTGCCCATCTCCAACTTGAACAGCTTCTTGAAACACTCGATCTTAATCACTTGCACTCACAAAGCGAGTGTCAAAGACCATCTAGAAATCTACCCAAGTCTCACAAGTATTCGTACCCCGAATATTTTATCAAGTGGAAGCATCATCTTAAATCCCAAGCCACTTGGGATTTAGTTGAATCGTTAAGGAATTGTTTCCCCGATTTTATAACTGAGGATATTATTGAGGACAACAAATAAAAATATAAGGGAAAGTGCTACGTCCACAGACATCAGGATGGGTGCCTATAGTATGTCCAACCAGTATGAACTTGGCCTTTTAGTTATTTGTTATAAAAAGGACTTGAGCCATTTGTGAGATCATCTTGTGTGATCACCACACTTTGACTATTGACCGCAGCTCTGCACGCACATCTGTGTTGGTGTGGGCTTGGTGGTACGAGACACTGGCCCTTGTGCTAGAGGTTAGCCCTCTTGGTGAGTTGGCTATAGGCTTCAAGGCTCAAGGGTGAGCTCGTATTGGCTCTATGACTAGGAGGTGAGCCCGCTTACTACGTGTGTCTAGGTGTGAGTTTGGCTTGTGTCATGTCATGTGTCCAGGATGGATCCAGTAAGAAACTAACATTAAAGGCATCCCTATTGGGATAATGTAAGCAATAATCTCTATACGCTAGTTTATTTTTTATTGTCTTTATTTCTTTTAAAATATTCAATTCAAAGTTTGAACCATTTTTCACCAAAACCTCCTCTGTGTGTGTATGTGTATACCTAACACACACACACACACACACACACACACACACACACACACACACACACACACACACACACACACACACACACACATGCACTCACTCATCTCCTTGTCTTTTATTGTAGAGCTTGAATAACCTTCTAATATTTGACATAATAGAGTTCAAACATCGCATTTCCTCTAAAACAACCTTCTTTGTTATATCTTGCAGATGAGTTCTTCAAATCCATGCTTATCGGAGGTGGGTAATCTCATCATAATGTATATTTCAACACTGTTTAGTCCAAGTTAGATGAAAATACTTGCAAATTTGTACATAATATACTTAGCAAGTGTTACAACTTTTAAATGTTGAACTTATGTGTTTTTTTGTTTCAACAGGATTTTAAAGCATCATCGTATAAGGTGACCTCTTACTATGTTAGTTGAGTGGTGGTTTTTGTGAAAATTTTTTGAAGCATCATGGTATAAGGTGACCTCTTACTATGTTAGTTGAGTGGTGGTTTTTGTGACAATGTTTTAAAGCATCATGGTATAAGGTGACCTCTTACTATGTTAGTTAAGTGGTGGTTTTTGTGACAATGGCTCAAGCTTCTGGCATAACATGACTCGCTATTGGTGGAAAAAATCTCTCCTCAAGAGATTTCATTGTATAATTTAATTCAGCTCCTACCACAATAACCATTATGCTAGCATGAAGGGATCCTTAGTAGGGAAATAAAAAAGCTTTCCATGAGTAAGACATTCTTCCGTAACATAGAACACTCCCACCAAAAATAGTTTTATATAATAGGTTAGCATGGAGTATACTATGCCAAAATTCCTCAAAATCTTCTTGTAGTCCTCTTTCTCTATCAAAAGCTTCTTTTTCTCTCTCTAATTTGGCTACCTTCTGTGTTGGCTCTTCAATGATGATAAGTGGTAGCTTTCAAACTCTTTTTGTCAGCCGTTCATCAACTTTATTGAGTAATAACACATACCTGTGCACATCCATCAATATATGACTCTCCAATACACTTCCTCTTATGACATGCATCCATAGTAGGGCATATATCAGGTAGCTCATTCAAAGACAGGACTCTCACAAATCCCCTTGAAGGCTCCTTCTTAATGGGGTTGACTACATACTTCCACTGCCTCTTCAACTTACATGAGTTGCCCAAAGGTAACATCAGCCTTTCTACTCACCAAATCATTCCGTAAACTATAATTTGGTTGCCCTTCTCCCAAAAAAAAGTCAGATGCATTGTAATGTTGATTGGGTTTTTTCTTGTTTTCTTCTCTTTACATGTACATGTTTCAACCTGTTTCCCTCTTTTATGGCCGGGACTTGTATCACTCATGTCATGATCTCTTGTAACCCTCTTACCTAACAGCATGGCCATAGCTCCCAAACCATACTCTTTCTTCTCCAAATGGATTATGCTTACCACCTTTGTTTTTCCCTTCTCTTCAGATGTCAAACCACTTGGCCCTACTTCCTCCTGAATCTCAATACATAGTTTTGAGCTCGAGAAGGAATTTGTGAAGGAAGAGGAAACATGTCACCACCCATTCTCTTTGGCTTGTCACATTGAGGGATTTTATGATCCCATTCATCACAATTGTAACATTGAAACATATCCCCTGTTCCAGCCATGCCTCTTCGTCTACCACCTGTAAACCCCTTATTGCTTCTAAGGCCACGTCTATATCCATAGCTTTGACCTCTTCCACCTCCCATCATATGCACACTAAGATTCTTCATAAGACCTACAACCTCTGCATCTCCTTGCGAAAAGCACTCACATCATGGGAAGCTTGTTGTTCATAACCTGGCTCCCTGACGAGGACCCTTGGTTGCTCTACAACTTTCACTTCAGTATTTGGCTCGACATTGATTCCAAGTTGGTGAGACGCTCTGCTTTTCACTCTCTATTCTTTGCAATTTCAATTGTCTCCTCAAAGGTCCTTGGCTGCTTAAGCACCTTCAAGCATAGACTACTTCTCAAGCTTGAAAAAAATTATCTTTCTTCAACATGGCTGGAGGAATTTCAGCCCCCAAAGATGTACACCACTTTGTCCATAGTGCATTAAATGCCTTCACAAAGTCTTCTATGGTCTGGCCTTCACCCTGTACCAAGCCTTGAATAGTCTGCCATACCTTTTGTGGGTCTTCCACTTGTTGAAAGTGTGGAAGAAAAGCATGTCTTACCATTTCATAAGTCATAACTTGAGGAGGTTGGGCTGATTGTAGCTCCTTTTCGTAGCCTTCCAACCATTCCCTAGCATCTCCATTCAAACAAAAGTAGAAGATTCGTAGCACCAATGCTGGGTCTTGTTTGTCAGCAAGAAGGCAAGCAAACTCCACATTCGCTCAATGAAACCTTTGGCACTTTCATTTGATATCCCACTACTCCGAAAAATTAAATTCCATATCTTCCAAAACCTGTAAACTGAAGCTAGCTTGAAAGTGATTCCTTGGTGGGGGCGAGCACCAAAACACAGTTGGGCAAACAAAAAAGTGGGACACCTCTATAGCTTTATGGCCCAAGAGTGCACAAAATTCAACCTTAGCACCAAAAAGTATACCCCCACAAATTTTAGTAAACCCTAATCAAAAGGCCTATGCTCCGTTGGGAATTTACTAGCACACACCCACCCAAAGGACCATAGCACATAGGAGAAAAACCTTGTTAAAGCACGGATTTCTAGCACACTCTGACCAATGCATATGAAGATAAGGGATTCCCCTTTCACAATTGAGCATCAAAAACCCACAATTTCAACATCAACTCCATAATTCATTGATACATGTCCTCCCAATCTGTCTGCACACAATTTTCCACTAGGGTGCCATAGCCATAACCCTATAGAGAACTAGTCGTAAATTGAAGAGCACAACTCCAATTGGGGCACTTTAAAGCTTTAGAGAAAGCTTGAAAAATGAATGGAGAGAAAGTTGAAGATGACCAAAATTGAATCTACACACCACTACATGCAAAATTCATGCGAACAGAGAGTTGTCCCGGTACGACTACACCTAGAGAAGGCAAGGCAAATAGAGAGTTGTCCCGGTACGACTATACCTAGAGAAGGCAAGGCGAGGCAAAAAAATGCAACAGAAACCATCAAGGAGGCACAAAGATCTAGAACCTGAGATTTCTGGAGTTTGGCTGAACTTTTTTAAGTTTGTACATAAGTTTTAGTTATATACAAGTCTCACTTCAAAAAACTCACTCACGGGCACTTACAATAGCCCAACAGCCTGACACTCTACTAGTGACTTGCTCTGCTTCCCCTTGCAACATTCTTATCATGTGCGACTCAGCTGATATCAGTGATAATGGGTATAGAGAATTATATACATGCATAACAGAGCGTCTATGTAGCAAGGGAAATGCTCGATCAATGTTACCAACCCCATATAGTATGGCTATGACAAGAAAACCACACACAACAACGTTTCAACCCTGCTAGATGAGTACAAGTGGGTGGATGGCAACATGCCAATGTCCTCAAAGAGTTTTGTTTACAATAGGTTCAAAAATGGTTACGTTGAAGTAGAAGCACTACAACGAGTTATGATCCAATATTACAATATCACAATAGAGGAGACATGTGGAAAAGCTATATTTGTGTTAAAATTAGATGAATGTCAAGTTGTCAAAGGTCAGAGGGTGGAGCGCACAAGCCTCACACTCATGAGCAGGGCACTGGTGGAAAGAGGTTAAAATGTGAAGAGGCGACCGAGTCATTTGGCACAAAGAGGCAAAGGCAAGATTTTTATGGGGTGCAATCAGAGAAGAACATATGGTAGCAAGCGGCATGGGAACTCCCACACAAGGACCATATATGAGATGGTATTTCAACCGTGCAGGTATTCAAGTGGCAATAGATTGACAATGGAATGAGGAACTCCTCAATATCCCTGGCCGCAGCGACTTTAAAATAGAGTGGCAACTTGGTGGCGACTTGAAGACCCTAAAATGCATGTTGGGCACTAAGGGCCATGCAAATATCTTATTTTCATGCATTTTCTATTGCCATGCAAAGATGCCTAGGGATGCATTGGGGAAGGACACAGGGGTCAGAAGAGAAAAAGTTCGTAAGCAAGCAGGTGCTAGGAGCCCGAATGAGAATCAAAAGGCAAGTGGGGGGCATGTGTGGTTCAATGGCATCATGACTTGTGACCAAATCAAGTCACCATCTCGTTCAGAGGAGGACCCAAATTGGCATCCCATTCCTTCAAGTCCCCTTAATTGAGTACATGTGTGTTCCTTGCATTTGAGACTTCAAATTTTGGACAAGTTGTTAATGCTCCACATAAATTATGCATGAACATGGAGCCAAAGTCATGGCGAGAGGAGTGCATTTGAGCGCTTGAAACAACCTTGTCATCGGTGGGGCTTCACTTCGGTGTAGTAACCCTCTCAAGGGACCGCACGAACCAGGCAACCACACAAGATAACCCTAATAAGATATGTATGGGTGGTGCAAAGGCAAGACACTTGCTTTCAAACTATGGTGAGGCTCAAATCCATAATCCTTTTCAGATATGGAAGCAGGTGTGTGACATAACAACCTACCTTGGAAATGAAGCAACACTAGGGCAAAGCATGCAATGAGATGAAGAGGCTTCTTAAGCGCCCACACCTTAGTGATGATGAGATACAATCACTCAAGGTGTCTATTAATAAATTCACGGAGCTAATGGTCAATGCATGGGGAAAAACCCATATCACACATTACATGCATATCTTGTTCGCCCACGATCCATACTTTCTTGACGAGTATGGATCCCTTGCGCTCTAAAGCAATCAAGAGATGGAAAGATCACACTATTAGGCAAAGAGTACCTATTTTAAGAGGAGCACTTAGCATGGTGGTGGAAAGATCTGCAACAACACGTTGTACGAGATGTTCAATTGGTTCTATTGTGCACTAACCAATAGGAAGAAGCAAAGGGTAGCATGCAACTTGTCTCTTAGGTGTCATATTATAAAAGTGGTGAGTTCCCAAAGAACGCAAGGATACCATGGCTCAAATGCACACAAAAGAGCATCGACGTGGTAGAGAAATTGGTGGAGAGTAGGATGCATGTGTCTTCTCACGCAATAAAGTTTGTAATTTCCACTTTTTGGAGCATATTGATTGGAAATTATAACTTTTTTAAAAGTTGGGTCCTAAAAATATCAAAGTGAGTTTTTAAAAGCCCTTTAAAAGTTTGTGAGCTCTCTGTTTCTCTTTCTCTCTCTCTCTCTCTCTCTCTCTCTCTCTCTCTCTCTCTCTCTCTCTCTCATCTCCTCCTCTCTACTCTCACCTCCAGCCATGGAAACCGATAACCAGGAAACCAACAATGTCCCAAAAAACCTTGGCCAACATTACAATTGAGCAGTTCTTTGATTGTCTTGATCCACTCCCACATGCTCAAAGGTCAGCGATACCCAACATTGAACAACTACAATAGCTAATCGTAGAGGCAGAGTGCTTATGGTCCGAGAGCAAGCTTGAGGAGCAAACAAACTTTGACCAGAATCAACAAGATACCCATAGGTTAAAGAAGCAAGATTTTTATGATGAAGAAGAGAAGTATTTGATTGTAGAGGCAAGGAGGACTTACAAGGTGCTTCAAGAGCTACAATATCCATGTGAGAAGATTGCTAAGGTCTTAAACAGAGAGATCACTATAAAGTACAAGAGACATCGGGAGGAGAGGCATAGCACAGATGCACAAGTACTATGGATGAGTAGGTGGTCAATCTCATAGAGAAGTTACTTCATAGCACCATTTGAGAAGACTTTGAGAAGTTCTTGCAAGACGAGAGGAGAAGGGAAGAAGAACGACGAAGGGCAAGGGTGAAAGAGGCAAGCCGTCTCGCAAGGGAGAGAGAAGCAACAAAGAAGAGAGTGGAGGAGGAAAGGGCCAAGAAGGCCACCCAAAAGAGCCCCAAGAAGCCGCCCCAGAAGAGTCCAAAGAAGTCCAAACAACCCCTAGCTAAAGCAGCAAGTGAAAGTAGTTGTGCACCAAAACAAAAGACGGTGAAGAAGAAGAATCCTCCACAAACTGCAGAGAAGGCCAACCAGAGTGATGAGAGGTGCAAGAAGTACTACAATGATAATGCCCCCTGGAATCACACTGCCAAGCCTCCACCACCACCACCATCTCTCAACAAGAAGCGTCGTTGGAGACCTAGCACATGTGCATTGCATGAAATCCATAAGTATCAGAAGAGTACAAAGCTTATAATCCCTACGGCCCCATTTTCATGGCTCGTGAAAGAGATTATGGATGAGTACTGAGACAGTGTGAGCATGGTGCAAGCAGTGGCACTAGGTGCGTTGTAGCAAAGCGCAGAGGATATCATTGTAGCATTGTATCCCTCTTTCAAGACACCATTTTGGCAATGGCCCATGCTAAGTGTGTGACTATTAAGGACATATTTGCCCATAGATATGTCCTTAGCACTTCGCTTTTGTACCTAGATAGATCATAGGAAAGCCGTTGTAACTTCTTAAGTGACATCTTTTCCAGCTTTATCATGTAGCAATTTTGACAATGAAATTATCATATCTATGTTTGAAAACTACAATGTAGTGTTTAACATTTTAATCTTGTGTTGGTTTTGTATTGAGTGTGTTTACTTGGGTCAATTTCTTCAATCAATCTGATGGATTTATATAGATATCCACAAGGTGCTCACAACATGTGTTTCTACGCTCACAAGTTCCACATGATGGGGTGTTGACCTAGGGAGGATGATGGCATGCAGCCATGGGGAGGCACAGGTGCAGAAAATGAGAGAGAGAGAGAGAGAGAGAGAGAGAGAGAGAGAGAGAGAGAGAGAGAGAGAGAGAGAGAGAGAGAGAGAGAGAGAGAGAGAGAGAGAGTCGATATTGCAAAAGAAAATAACGCTGCATACTTTTTTGTATTAAAATGTCTTTACATATATATATATATAACCTTGGAGTTATATCAACCACTCCTTGACTCATGCAATCTCCACTAAACCTCTGCCTGTATGAAGAGGTGTTCCCACATGCTAGACACCAGACAAAGGTCTTGAATCCCAACAATCCCCCCCTCAAGCCCGAACTAGACAGACCCTCTCATGATACCTCGAGTTTTGGTATACTCGGCAACCGTGAGTTTTAGGTTCTCTCACAACCAAGGATTTTGGTGTATCCATAACCTGGTGCAATGATAGTAAAACCCCCCCTTGAACAAATAGGGCAGAGGTAAAAAATTAGCTACCAAAAAAAGATCTGGTACCAATGGATGGTCGAGATGAAGCTGAGGTAGAAGCACAATTAGTGACTACATAGGCACTTGAAGTATCAGAAGAACTGATGGGGGATACTGCATTGGAGACTGTATATGCACTGGGAATAATAGTAGAATTGGTACGGAATACCCTTCGTTATTCTTCTTGAAATGAATTGATAATACCATCCAAGGAGGGCAACATATATTTCTCCTTTAAAACACTAACAATCTGATGAGATTTGTCAAGCAAACTTTTTAACAAAATGGCTATGAGATCTTCTTCTGGTACTGGGGCTTCAACATAAACAAGTTGAGTTTTAATACTCTTCAGCCGGTTAACTAAAGATGTAATATTTTCATGAGCACGCATAGCAAGAGAGTACAACTCCATCTTTAGACTCATCATTGAATACTTAGCTTTAGCACCAAAAACCTTCTCTAGCTATATACAGGCAACATTGGCAGATTGCATGTCATCCAAATAATGAATAAAATCATCTTCAAGAGATGTCAGAATAATACCTAATGCTTGCTCATCCTTGCGTTGTTGATCAACAGATAACGCTCTGGTAACTGCAACGGATGTGCATGCTTCATCGACTGATTGCAGCTTTACGATGCTCCACAAATTCTTGCGCATCAGATATCCCCTTCACTTTGATTTTTGAGGTGTGGAAGCCGCATCTGTTAAACTTGTCGATTTTCGACGCCATGTTGAAGTCTTTCAAAAGCCTGATAGAAAGTTTGTGTTATTGGTTATTGCCGGCTTAACTTTCAGAGTGGTTGTCTTCGTCTTCAATTGTCTTTGCATGCACGTATTAGGCTACTGCAAAAACTTTCTAAATCACTGCAATTGACTATTGCTGAGTTTGAAAACGCGCCTTCAAATTTACGAGCCAATATAGTACCGAGCCGAGCACGGACAGGGTGTCTTACACCTTGTCTCGAGGGTGTGAATACCCGCTTGCTTAGGGGGCTCAAGACCAAATAAGGTGCCCACTTTAAATAATGTATGAACACAAACAACTAAAACGAGCTCTGTCAATGGTAGCGTAGACATTCGACGGCGTCAGAGATGGTTGCACTCTCGCAGCGGGCCGAGGAGGCATAATTCGAAGGCGCTCAAGAGTCGAAAGTTTTTTAGGGAGCCAGGGCGACCCTATCAAGGGTGGGTTTGCTATGTTTTATGCAAGTCAATAGACGCTCGCTTCCCTTTCACAAGCAGCAACTCCCATGCACGCTGTATTCACTCAAGCCGAGGCCGCCAAGAGGCTCTGATACCAGTTGATGGGGTGTCGACCTAGGGAGGATGATGGCATGCAGCCATGGGGAGGTGTAGGTGCAAAAAATGAGAGAGAGAGAGAGAGAGAGAGAGAGAGAGAGAGAGAGAGAGAGAGAGAGAGAGAGAGAGAGAGAGAGAGAGAGAGAGAGAGAGAGAGAGAGAGAGAGAGAGAGAGAGAGAGAGAGAGAGAGAGAGAGAGTCGATACTGCAAAAGCAAATAACGTTGCATAATTTTTTGTATTAAAATGTCTTTACACATATATATAACCTTGGAGTTATATCGACCACTCCTTGACTCATGCAAAATCCACTAAACCTATGCATGTATGAAGAGCTGTTCCCACAGGCCAGACACCAGACAAAGGGCTTGAATCCCAACACAATGGAGTTATATATAACCTTGGAGTTATATCAACCACTCCTTGACTCATGCAATCTCCACTAAACCTATGCATGTATGAAGAGTTGTTCCCACAGGCTAGATACCAGACAAAGGGCTTGAATCCCAACACCATGTTAGTCAGAAAGTAGCAATAAGGGGTCATGTGGTGGCCCATCCCGATACCCATGAGCCTTTTTTGCCTCACCCTTACAAACATGCCGATCGATAGAGCCATTCTGTGGCTAGTCAAATAGTCAAAAGTCACTCCATGGTGCACGAGGCCAAGGAACGGCTCCTTCAGCCGGCATGTTTACGATACCTATGGCAAGAAGACATCATGTTAGTATGCAAATGTCTTGTGACACAATCAATCTGATGAATCCATATAGATATCCACAAGGTGCTCACAACATGTGTTTCTAGGCTCACGTGGTCCGTGTAAACCAGAAAACAGCAAGAAGGGGTCATGTGGTGGCCCATCCCAATGCTCACTGGCCTTTTGTGCCCCGCTACCATGAACATGCAAGCCAAAGGAGCCATTCCATGGCCCCGTGCACCATAGAGGGACTTTTGACTGTTTGACACGGCAACCGGGCACAAAAGGCCCGTGAGGCTCACTACAGGAAGAAGATATCATGTTAGTGAGCAAATGGCTTGTGACGCACATGGATCAAGACAAAAATTTACTCAAGATGAAAACTTTTTTAATTTTAAAGATACATCATCGAGACATGCAATGCACGTGGCTAAGATAGGTTTTTCACAATCTCATTGAAGGCATCTTGGCATATGCTCTTATAGATGGTTTCTCACCAATGTGTGACACAATATCTTCTTTGTTTGTTATTCCTTGCTCGAGGAAAAGGCTGCAATAGCCTAAAAGGTTTCTCGCCCCTTTCTCACCAAAATTATGGATTGTTGTGTCTCTGTTTACAAGAATACATTTGTGAGCATTTAGGGCTATAGGATTCTCGGCCAAAATAGAGCTTAACACTCTACACTTGTACATATCTATTGATGCATAGTCCGTATACTCGTTGTGGATGACTTGGACCATCTCTTCATTAAAACATGGGAGATAATGCCACAGTGCGGCATCTCTGAGTCACCCTCCGTGTGAGATCCACCTTTTTGTTGGGAAAACCGATTCATCTCCAAGGCGAACTACAAGGAAATAATGCCTGATTATAATTCTAAGAAATACAATGAGAATTGAGAGGAATGAAGTACTTACTAGTGTTGCATCATCTTGCTCACAAAGGTTCTTGTTGGTTATGTCGATTATGCCAAGATTAGTGCACTCCAAGAAGATGAGACAATTGTGGGGAGCAAAGCTACTCTCGAGCACACTCTTGCTAGAAATCTTTCTCCTCATCAATGGTTTGTAGAGCTACCTCCATGAGGGAATCCATGGAAGTATGTTCCTCTGGTAAGGCAAGCATGTTGATGAGGGGAGCAGGGGAGTAGTCCACTTGGAAATCGGTCTTGTGACTAAGGTTATCTGTATCACGAACCCCAACATATATTGCAAGGATAGAGAGGCTTCATCCTGATGCATCTCAAGGGAGGGGGTAATGCCATCAATGAAGAGAAATTATTGACCATACACTACAATTGGATGCAGGGTGCACAAGAGTAGAGAGAGAGAGAGAGAGAGAGAGAGAGAGAGAGAGAGAGAGAGAGAGAGAGAGAGAGATTGATGTTTTCACATAACCCTCAAGTTTTGATTCAAAATTCAAATGCTTTGGCCAACATCTAGGTAGCACCTTGGTGTGCTTTTGCCAGGTGGCAAGAGCCTCCAAGGTGCATTACATATATTATAGAGGCAAGAGCTTCCAAGGTGCATTAGATATAATATAGGTGAGATATCTATTCCATACGTGAGCACTATCTCAAACAACCAATGGCACAATCTGGAAGTTTTTAGAGTTTGAAGTTATTTTCCAAAAAAAAAATCCATTTTTAATTAGCAAAAAGGGAAGGCATCACAAAGGTCTTATCACTTTGGGCAGGCAAAAAAAAAACATAGATTTTCCATCTTTAGTGTCCTCTCTCTCTCTCTCTCTCTCTCTCTCTCTCTCCCCTCGAGTCATCACAAAGTCTCCAATGACTCTGCACACATTATCCACGGCAAACTATATAAAATCCTTGCCATTTTGAGCCAAAGAGACTATCTAATCATCGCTAGAGAGAGAGAGAGAGAGAAAGAGAGAGAGAGAGAGAGAGAGAGAGAGAGAGAGAGAGAGAGAGAGAGAGAGAGAGAGAGAGAGAGAGAGAGAATCCGAGAAAGTTTGTGTCTCATTATTTTGAGCCGAAGAGACTATCTAATCGTTGTGGGATGGAGAGAGAGAGAGAGAGAGAGAGAGAGAGAGAGAGAGAGAGAGAGAGAGAGAGAGAGAGAGAGAGAGAGATAGTTCTATTATCGTCCTCGGAGGTCAAATATGACCTATGGGATCAAATGAACATGTCATGTGGTATGAGTGGAGGTCATAAGTGACTCTCGATGCTCAAAAATGGCTGAAATGAGCGTCGCAATAGAGAGTCCACATCGTGGTTGGGAGAGGAACGTATGTAGGGAGAGCTCATGGCTGAATATATGGGGAAAAGAGGACCTAATGTGGTCAAAAGCTGAGCACTCAAGTAGTGTGTGGTACTCACTCTCTCGCACTTGACGAGGGCATAAGGTGCAAAGTGGATGACACTCCTCGCTAGTGCCCCAACGTCCTGTCTCGCAGCAGAGAGAATGGGAGTTAAGACGAATGGAGGCAATGGTGCGGATTGCACTCAACGGGATGGGCTCAAGGATGTAGGGATGGGTTCGGTTACCTCGTTCCTAGAAGAAGAGAGATTTGTAGTTTGGGGCAACGTGTGTGGTGTAATGGCTGAAGCGAGAACCTCCGGATTTCTCCGAAGCCGTGATACATTGGCGTTGTAAGAAGGCCTCATTAACTTGGGAGTCGATCGATGCATCCTTGACCAAGTGACATGCATCCCATCTTCCAAACCATTTCTTGATGTCAAGCATCCACCCCGAACTTAGTATTTTTCTCTTGCATGTCTTTTGAACCTTTTGACTTGCTTCATATGCGATTCTAGGAAGTCGATGCAAAGGGCTACGTTGTGTCTTACGCATGTACTCCACAATCCTTTGCATGCCCAAGACCTCAATGGGAAGCGATCCGGACTCAAGAAGTAAGAGCATGTAGGGTGTTTGTGTCTTGACTTGGAGAAAGTTGGTGAGAAAACGCTTTTGGACATTCTCAAACTCTTTCCAAGTAGACTTCCCGATGCTTCCACCCCACACCTCCACTCCATAAAGAAGCACCGGTGTCACCAATGTGTCAAAGAGGTAATTTTTGAGAGCCCAACAATTGATCTCTCCAGCATTGCACATGTTCTCAAATGCATAATAAGCACTCTTTCCGGCTTCCAAGCGACGCATTGCACAATCCTTCCATTTATGATTGGATGGAACCTCAAGGCCAAGGTACTTGAAGTGATCTACCACTTCAAGTTGCTCATTGTTGTATACAATGCATGGATTTTCGTCATTGAGGGTCTTTACAAGCATAACCTTGGTTTTGGATCCATTCACGATCAGCCCGCTATGTAGGCAAAAGCGTTCCAAGACACTCATAAGCTTTTGTGCATCCTCTAAGGTATGTGCCAAGAGCACTACATCATCGGCATAAAGCAAAAGCATGATCATCGCATTTCCGATCTTAACCTCTTCTATGCCTTCTTGCTGCATAAAATCAAGAACCATGCATTCCAAGAGGGTTGGGGAAAGTGGACATCCTTGTTTGACACCAATAGTGCTTGCAAAAAATTCTGAAATTGCATCTCCCATACGTATTCCACATATCACTTTTTGGTAGATGCGAAAGACTACATGCATAAATTCTCTCGGCACTTGAAGGCTTTGCATATGTCTCCAAAGATTTCCTCGCGGTACCATGTCAAAAGATTTCTTGAAATCCACAAAGCAACAATACAACTTTTTTCCTTTCAATCGAGACGCTTCCATAAGAACTCGAAGAGTGACAAGGTGATCAATAGTGCTATGATGCTTTCGAAAACCTGCTTGGCCAAGCGCACGTTTGCCATTCTTTTCAGCCCATTCACTTATCTTCATCTCCATGATACATCCAAATAACTTTGTCATCAAAGAACCAACCATTTTAGTGCGATAGTTGTTTACATTGTTTACATCTCCTCCTTTGTGCAAAGGTTTGATCCAATTTGCACTCCAATCATGAGGCATGCCATACTGAACTGCAAGGTTAAACATATCGCATATCCAATATCGTGTTTTCTTGCTTTTCCATTTAATCATTTCAGCCTTGACACCTTGAAGGTCACCTGCCTTGCGAGTAGCAAGTTTCTCAAGCGCGCGGCATACATCTTCAATGGTAAAGAAGGGAGACAGAAACGGAAGCGAGCTACAACACTCCATCTTATCAACATTGGGTTGCTCATAGAGGTTCTTGCAATGCATATACATATCCTCAAGAGTCAAGTCACCAAAGCTCTCAACACGCTTGCCTTTTAGATTTTACCAAAACTTGCCACATGCATGTGCTTTCTCTTGCGCTAAAAGAAGTTGTTTTTTGACTTCCCACCTTCTCCTCTTATTTTGAACAAGTGCTTTGTATGTGTGTGAACATTCCAAGTAAAATTCCTTGTCTTTGATTGCATCCAATCTTAGCAAGTGTTTTCGGGCTTGACTACATTCCATGTCAAACCATTTCTTCTTGGTGCTACCCTTCTTAGACCTTTTGCAAGACATGTGTTTCACCGAAAAGAATTCCTTCACACAAAAGAAAATTACTTCTTTGAAAACTTTCCACTTGCATTCTAATGTTGGGCTCTCTTGATGCTCTATCATGCTTAACATTTGGTCCACCATATCAGCATATATAAGTGCTCATTTGAAGTCTAGACGTAGGTACAAATGATTCACATCATGATTGGAGGCTACATGCTCGGGCCGTTTACCACACTTGAGGTCAATACATAACATCCTATGATCCGATTCCGGATTCCATTCACCAAGTGTAAAGCTTTGTATGCATTCTAGAGTGGCTTCCGAGAACAACATATAGTCAATCACGCTATCACCATTGTGCTTTCTACATGTAAAGTCATTGGTGCCTTGCCATAGAGATACACCATTTGCAATGAGCATTCCGGTACTATTGCACATATGTAGAAGTGACTTTCCATAGTGATCCAGTTCTTTTGCATCATTAGAACTTCGATTATACATGTATGAGTCATCTATTCTTCTTGAGACATGCGGCATGTCAACTTGTTGTGTGTCGTGTTGTAACATATTTGTGCGAGCATTCATGTCTCCAAAAACAATGACTTCACCTTGATCCTTGTAATGAGCAATGTCTTCCTCTAGTTCAACAAAGGGCTGATCTCTATCCATATTCAAGCGAGCATAAAAGTTGGAGTCATAGTGAGGAATGTAGCAACTAGCCACAAACATGACTTGACCATTTGGTGGACTGATTTTCAGCCATAAGTAGCATTTATACTTATCTTCTTTGACAATGGAAACATCTTTCAAGCCCTTTTTGGTTATACATGCTATGCCTCCTTGGCCTCTTCGTTGCTTTGCATTTTTGGCCCACATCAAAGAATGAAAATCGTATTTGTCAAATCCAAGAATTCGTTGCGCATCATGCTCCCATGTTTCGACAAGAAGTATCACATCGGAGTCATTGGTAAGCTCATCAATGCCAATTCCCGCATTCCATGGATACCCGTTACAATTCCAAAAGTGTATTCGCAAGCGTGAGTTGGTCTCATAGATCATGTGTCCCTATTTGTTGGGTGGACTTGTATCCTCCTCAAGTGGCTTTTCTTCTTGAGATGATACCTTAACCTTCTTGCTTCTTTCCTCATATGCTTTGCGACATACATTTTTTTGCATAAGAGTGCGATCCTCATATACATTACAACCCGTTCCTTTGAGGTAGATCCAACATTTGTCAAGGATGATCTTTCTCTTTACCTCATCAGCCATGGTACATACAATAGGTCTTTCTCCCGAGCGAGGGACTCCTTGTTTTCCAACTCGATGTGCACCATAAGCCATGATTCCTGACATGCCAAAGTGTGTAGCAAAAAACTCTTCAATAGCAACCGCAAGATATTGGGGTGTTTCCATGCTTTCCTCCTTGATTCCACGAATGACGATGTTCTTTGAGTGTTTTTGTCGTTCTTGCAATTCTTGAGTATTCACATTCTCTACATTCTTTGCTTGGACAACGGCTTGCGTGATAGGAGATGTAGAAACCAAATTATCCTTACATATATCAGCCCATGATTTGGATGCATTTCTCATCTCACATACATCATGTCATATTATATCTATCGTTTCCTCTTTCAATACATGATCACTCTCAACTTTGCTCAAGCGCTCTTTCAATACATTCATATTAACAAGAGAGCGTTTACATTCTTGAACTTCATTCTCAAGATGCATCAAGCGTGTTGTTTGCATTTCAAGAACCTTCTTGAGGTGCTCATTCTCCACAACGAGAACTCTTAAAGTGCCATTCTCCATTGCAAATGTGCGCAACTCTTCACCTTGCTTGTTGAGGGTTTCTTGTAATGAGATCAAGTAAGCCATGATCATTGCTTCCGTTGTTGTAGATGATGTGTTTGGATTAGCATCCAAATTCCTTGGAGATTTTGCATCATTCTCCATGGCGAGTGTGGCTTTTCCACCCTTGTGAGTTTTGTCCGACATTGCCTTCAAGTCAGCAACAAAAACGAAAAGTTTTGACAGTTTTTCAGTTCTGAGATGCTGTTACAGCAAAGCCTTCCATTACACAAAAAATTATGTCCTTACATCAATGCGTAGAGGGCTTTGTGATCTTCGATTCAGGCTATAGATCACCTAAATCGGAGTTCTGATGAGCAAGTTATGGTCAAAAGAGTAAATTGATGCCTAAGAAAGAGAGAGAGAGAATCTAAGAAAGGTTGTGTCTGGGTGAAAGCATGAAATGGTGGTCAATTTTAAGGGCTTTTCTAGGTGGTTTTTGAAGTAGTTCTCAAGTTTTATTTGTTCCCTTCAAATAATTTATTGGGGATGTGGAAAATTGCAAGAAATGGAAAATGCCGCCACTTCAAGAATGCCATCATTTTTTGAACATTGTTTACGAGTAGAGGGTGACTGTGACTTCTGTTGCATGCCATTCTACACAGCAGGAAGCTACCCACACACTACTCCATCTTCATGCACCCCGCGTGAACAGAGCGAGGAAGAACTGTGGATGCCTACCCTCTCTATGCGACCTCAATCTTCACCATGTACTGTAATCCCCCCCCCCCCCCCCCCCCCCCCCCCCCCCCCCTCTCTGTCTCTCTCTCTCTCTCTCTCCCTCTCTCTCTTTTGTTTTAGTTGAGCAATGTGTTTGTTTGAGGACATTGTGAATCATGGATTGTGTTTTTTTGTTTATACAATGATACGAAGACTCCACCACAAAAGTGCACCATGGCAGCAGATGATGGTGGTTCAGCTAGCATGCTTTCATCCAGTAGCAAGCCTAGGAGCTCCACAACATTGTGCATAAAGTCTAAAACTATCAGCGACAAAAGCATTGGTACATATCAACTCTGTCTCTTCAATTGTAGAAATGTTCTTTTCAATGTTTGTTTATGTTTGTTTATTATGTCAAATGTGGTTTGCAGCAAGATCTTCCTGGAGGATTCAATACCCCAAGAAAACTCGATTCTGCTACACACGAGAGGCATTGCATGAGGAGTATGGATTAAGCTTGGAGGGCAAGCTCTACCAGCACCTCGGTGAGGTTGATGTCACAGATCAGGATTGGTTGTTGGTCTTCATGAAGAAAAGGGAGAAGGACTCTAAAATCTTTCTGCATATGATGCGACCTGAGTTTGTAGATGAATGCAGGTTACTGTTTCACAAAGTCTACCAAAGCATGCCATCCAGAAAAGAGATCACACACAAGTTTGCATTGTTGTTTGTGTATGAGTGATGCCCAACTGATCGGCAAGATCCTGCAAGTCAAAAGGTTGCATGGGCTGCTTTTGGTAACAGGTTTTGGACCATTGCAAGAAGCTTCTGGGTGGCATTGACAAGAAAGTAAAGATTGCTGGAGAATAATGAGGGGACATCACTTCAGCCCCTTTGTCTTGACAATGTTGGGGCAAGTCAGAAAAGTGGGCAAAATGCTCTCTTATCTGGCAGCACTTCTCTAGTTAGTGCCTCCTTTATAAGCCAGCAAGTAAAAGCACAGGTGGAGCAGATTCTGGATGCATTAAAGGTTTTGAACACAACATTGGATAATGTGAGAGTAGAGTTACAAGACAGGAACCAAAATATGTGGAAGATACAAGGGACATCTTCAGCTGTGTCAGTGCTTCAGGGGTAGGAGCTCCAGATATTGCGGTCCATCATGAAGGGAGTTGTCGATACTGACCCTGATTTTTTGGTGATTGAAGGCAAGATGGCTGCTCTAACTAGTGCACTCACAGCTCTTGGGGCCGATGCAATCAGTTCGAACATAAGAGATGAGGTGGATCGTCTCTAGGTATGTGTTGACCAAGTAAAGGCAGGATTTTTGTTTATGTGGTAATTGCCCTAGGTACTTGACATGGTACTCTCTTCTATTTAGGTGGTTTTTTTTGCCATGCCAGTTATTTCTGTTTATGTGGTAATGCCCTAAGTACTTGACATGGTACTCTTTTATATTTAGATGGTTATTTTTGTCATGCCAGTTATTTCTATTATGGTGCTAACTGCCCAATCTACCTGACATGGTAGTTTTTTCTATTATGGGGGCTCTATCATGGTAATAGTGCCCAAGGTACTTGGGTACTTGGCATGGTAGTTTCTTTTTACATGGCTTTATTTTTGTTACGATGACATTGACCAAGTACTTTTCCATGGTAGTTTTTGTTGCTATGAGTGTTTATTTTTTCCATGAAAGTTTGTCTATTATTGTGGTACTTGTCATGGTAGTTTTTTCTACCATGACAGGTGCAATGGTCATGGCTATTTTTCCAGGTATTATGTAATGGCAAAAATGCCTGTCATGGTACTTCTTTTGATCATGGTGGTGTTTTTTTCTTGGCAGTATTTCCTGCTACGGTACTTTTATTTTGCTATGGTTGTAGTGCTCAAGGTACTTTTCTACTATCCATGCTACATGTCATTACCTTAGAGGTTTTTTGGAAAGCCATCTATGTTATGGTGGCAGTTCCCAAGGTACTTTTTCATGGTGTTTTTTGCTATGGTTGATTGTTTCTTTAAGGAAGTTTGTTTGCTATGGTGGTTGTGCCCAAGGTACTTGTAAAGGTAGTTTTTTCTATTAAGGTGGTTATACGGTCATTGCTAATTAGTGTGTAGTGTCCAAGAAACCTATCATTGTACTTTGTTTTTGGTCATGGTGGCTTTTTTATCATGACAATCTTTCCTATTATGGTAATAGCTTTTGCCTTGATGTTTTTTAAAGAATGGCAGTTTTCTGTTATGGTGGTAGTGTCCAAGGTATTTTTCTACATACCATGGTATTTTTAATTGCCTTGGTGGTTTTTTGGAGTGTCCAAAGTACTTTTTTATGGTATTTTTTCTGTTAAAGGTACTTGTCATGGTACTTTGGGCTGTAATGGTGCTTCTCATATCTAATCCCTGTGGGCCTTTTTTTCTTCATTTGTCATGCAGAAAGAAGTGACTGACTTGGAAGCATCAGTGAGTACGTGTGTGCAACAGATCAACTTTTGTGAGAGCATGTTGGAGCAGGTGAAGGCTAGTGACACAATGTTACTGCTTCCGACAGCAGCTGGCCAACACTTGAGCCACTTGCAGGTTACATTCTTTGTTCCAAGACTATGTGCTGCATGTGGTCTTGCATTTATGGCTTCCCATGTAGTTTGTGTATACACGCTAGCATGTGGTCATGCATACCATGCTCTGTGCTTTGTTGCCTGGCTTGGATCAAAGACGGTATGTGCGGACGCCTCTTGCAAGAGTAGTATTCCAGATTCACTTAAATCAATGCTCCTGCATACAGGTTGGTTGCCATTGCTCCCAATATCATATAAATCCAAGAACAGCTCAGGTTGCCTTCAAGTATCTACTGATTGCACAAGCCTGAACTTCACTGATATGCTTGCATGTTCTGGCCATATTCCTTGTGTGGCGCCGATATAGGATGACATGCCAAAGGTTGTGCTACAAGCTACTCCTAAAGCCCATAGTGTGTACTCCAGTGAGGGCACTCCAGCTGTGAAGGTAGACCCCCCTGCAAGCACTGTAGCAGTTGAGCCACAACCAAGCGAAAGCAGTCCAAAGGAAGATGCAACGGTTGACGATGCGGAGGCAATAGCGTAAGAGGGAGTGGATGCAGTGCATCGCATGGTAGCTGGTGATGAGAATCCAGATTCTCCCATCTTTCTGAGTGGCATGGTGAGGTGTCAAAGAAGCGCAAGAAAAACGGTGATGGTAAGTGGTAATGGTATTGGACTTGTGAACTTCTATGAAATGTCTGCATGGGGCTGATGTGTTGTTTTATGACATAGGTGGACCTTCCAAAAAGAATAGACCTTCAGAGTCCACACGTTCAAAGCAGCATGCTCATCATGATGATGGAGATATGGAAGAGAGGGAAGCACCCAGATCACCTCCTGCCGTGCAGAAGACTCCTAGAAAGAGTACTCCCCTTTGCAATCCTTCTAATGTTTCCCACCCCCCCAAGCATCAAGTTTGCAGGAAATGGGCCTCTATGTTTTTGTCGCTTTTATGTTTCATAAGCGCAATGTCTATGTTTTTGTCGGCCTCTATGTTTTTGTCGCTTTTATGTCAAATATTGCCTCGTGTTTATTTTTCAATGTTGAATGCTGTCTTTTATAGAGTGTCCAAAGGAAAGGGGACCTTAAGCTGCCCGTAGAGGAAATCATCATCATCAGAGACCCCCCAAAGTACATTCCCCCAGCTATCTCCTCCTTGCCATATGATGATCCAACCCGATCAGCCCTCATATTAGATCTTAATGGTGTACTTTGTCTTACATGTACACCTAATAAGTATGACCCTTCGTCTGTCCCCAATATTGAAGCTACATCATTTGTCAACCATGAGGAGGTGGATGGCAAGTACCTGTTTGTTCCGAAAGATGCACAGGATCTTGTTGCATGGGTTGTGACATGGGCAAATGTCTACATATGGAGCAGTGCAATGCTCAGCAGAGTGGGCTCAAGAATTCAAAGATGTTTTCCCCAGGTTCCCAGTTATATTAGTGGATGGGCTTGACAACAATTATGTGATGTAGGTAGTTACTGTTTGGTGGTGGAAGACCATCATTTTTCAAGGTATTGCAGAATGTTTTGGCGAAGTTGCAGCGGTATAATACCTGCAATTTCCTTTTAATTGACAATAGTTCCTATAAATGTCATTATAATCCATCAGGTACTTACATCATAGTGCCTGGTATTGAGCACCGCTCCAGCCAATACTTGTCAAAAGATCTAATGGCCTGGCTAGAAGGATGGCAACATGCTACAGATCACTGTGCCTTGGCGGACACATTCAGCAAACCAAAACCTAATGATGATGACAAGTATGTATTCACAGCAATTGCAAAAGGGTTTGAAAAGACATTGTATGATGCGTTCTTATGTGGGCCACAACTCATGCCCATAAGCGACGATGATGTCCCTTGCTTTTTTTAGGATGACAGATCCTTTATGTACCTATTGTAACTAAACTAAACCCGTGCCAGAACCTTGTATATTTATATGCTACTTTCCATGTGGAAACCAAATTTTTGGCTTCATTTTGATTGCCATTCTAACTCATGTAATGACTTGACGTCAAATTGATGAAGATGTAATATATTCCAACTGGTTGGATGCGTTGTCTTTGTGTCCTAGCATTGAAGTGTTATTTTTCTGATTCAAGTAGTTTAAGACTGTTTAAGTGTCCAAGCATTGAAGTAGTTATTTTTTTGATTCAAGTAGTTTAAGACTGTTTAAGTGTCCAAGCATTGAAGTGTTATTTTTTTGATTCTGTTATTATTTCCCAATTTAAGATAGTTACAATGTAAGGTACTTTGGGTTGGCATACCAAAACTTAACATATTTTTATGTACAGAAACCACCCGAGGACTACCTATAAGGTACTTTGGGCTGGCATACAACAACTTTTACAAGTCCTTTTTTCCTATATAGGTTAAGACAGTTTCCACATGTGAACTACCTGTAAGGTACTTTTGGTTGTCAGACATGTAAAGAACCTATAAGGTACTTTGGGATGGCGTACAATTTTTTTTACAAGTGCTTGTTACCTACATATCTTAACATACAGAAACCACTTGAGGACTACCTTAAAGGTACTTTGGGCCGGTAGATAAACTTTTAGAAGTACTTGTTTCCTACATATTTTAACAAAAGTGCTTGTGAAATACCTATAAGGTACTTTAGACTAACAGACTGGTACTTTGTGTTCCAGAATTGAAATGCTATTTTTGTTACTCAAGTAGACAAAAGCTTTTACAAGTGCTTGTTTGGACTGGCCTACAAGAGGTTTTGAAACCTATGATAGGCTCCTACAAAAACCACCTGTGGAATAGCTGCATGGTACTTTGAAGCTAATTACTGGTACTTCTACAAGTTACTTGGGCAACAACCTATATCACTATTGACATACTGTTGTACACATTTTTGCATACTTCTGCAGCGAGTTTGAACTTATGTGGCTCTCCTTCTAAGGGTTCCAAGGGTATCTTAATCGATCTAACCAAGTGTGATGCAAGAAGCACTTTTGGTTGACTAGCAGGTGTAGCATTTAATGGCCGAAAAACTTGTGTGTAACGGAAATTAGCATGAACATAGTGGGCATTTCATTAGAGTAGATTCCTAATGAGAATTACAAGAGTGATTGGGTGGAGAGAGCAACAAAAAGCATAACACCTAGTTAGATAGCATGAACAATAATTTCAAAAGAGAGAGAAATTAAGCTATTGACAACAGTTCAGGACCGGATTTTCATGGAGCCGGTCCCCCCTCCAAAAGGCTTTGTATTATGGTTTCTCCCATCAAGAGAGACATTGTACAATACAATTCTTTGTGTTCCTTCAAGACTAGCTAGTGCAATGAAGATGAAAGCTTCATGCACTAAGCAAAACACTTATCAAACACAACATCAATTATCCCCGGTCTCAGACCCAAGACCTCACACACCTTCGAAGATGGTGAGAGCTAGCAGGGTATGAGAGTAGATTGAGAGGAAGAAGGAGTAGTCTTACGAGAAAGATGTACATCTCCTCACATAATCACTCATATTAGCATAGCTTAGCTTAGTAATTAGCATGGTAGAGGAGATGAGCATGCATTGAAGCTTGGCTCTTGGTTGGATTTGCATCACAAAGCCAAGAGTTGTTGGTGTAGGCCTCCCTTCTCACAAGCTTGGAGTAGGTGATAAGCTTCCATTGAAAGCTTGAGAAGGAGAGAGATTCTTCTTTACTTCACACATGAGATTGTGTGAGTGTGTGTGTGATAATGCCTTGCAAAAATCAGCCCCCTCTCTCTCTTGGTCGACCCCTCTTTGTTAGGAAATAAGACGTAGCTAAATAGATAATTGAGTAGATTACTTAATGGAGAGAGACAGATTTATATACACGAGATTATAGAGTAGAGAGAGAGAGAGAGAGAGAGAGAGAGAGAGAGAGAGAGAGAGTACACACGATATACGTGGTTCACCCAATGTGGGCTACGTCCACGGGAAAGCAGCCACTCAATGGCTTTAGTACTTCAAAACAAGAAGTAGTTTACAAAGGGATTATACCCTTAATGGAGCTTCCGCCTTGCTTCACTCTCACCACCTCACACTCACCTTGTTGCATCAACTTCACACTATAAAATGTGTGTAGAAATGGCCTCCTTTTATAGGCCAAAAGGGCTGCCCTCTCTTATGAGAGACAGCCATGTGTAGCCGCCCGTGTGCGAATAAGTCCAAATCGGACCCTCCAATCCGCCCATGTGTGGCCGCCCTTGAGAAGACAAGTCCGCTTTTGAATTCGGCCACCGGCCATTGAATTCGGCCACCGGCCACCGGCCATTGACTTCCGACCACCGGCCATCGGCCATTGACTACCGGCCACTGGCCAACCGATCGGTTGTTTTCCGACCACTTTTCGGCCGCCGTCCGGCCATAATATTCCGGCAAAAAAGAATATTCCGGCGAAAAAAGTCTCGGGGGGCGGAGCCTTTAAAGTTGCCCCTGATTCTTGTCCGTGAAAATTTTGGTTTCCGGTGAGTGATTTCCCTTCACGCACGATGGCTTCTCCTCATAATGGGGGCCTTACAAATGTGTGCTTTTACCACAGAAAATTACAAAGGGTAAATCAGGCTCCATACTTAACACTCTTGCTATTTGCTCATGCTATCCTCTCATTGGACCTCCCTAGGGCTAGCCAATGACAATTAAGCAGCATAAGTGATAGCCTTCTGACATGTGTCCCCCTTTCCCCTTTTGTGAGAGCTTTAGGTAATTTAATAATTCAACTAAACTCTCATTGGACCCCTTTGCCTCCTGGCCAATAGGAATCAAGCAAGCCATTGGGCTACTGAATGCTCATTGGACCCCTTGGGAGACTGTCCAATAGTCTTCTAGAGGACTTAATTCTCATTGGTTCTGATGTTTAGAAAGGGGATAGTGCTCCATAGTAGGACCCAACTCTTGAATGATTCTTTGATCCTCCTGAGAATCTAATGGAAAAGACCAGGGCATGTCCTCAAATGCTACCTTGGGCTGGCTCGTTAAAGACGCAATGCACCAAGGAAAACTCAAAGCTATAGACATCCCTCATAAAGAGGAGCAGTTATGTTTGCAACAGTTTATTGATGACACTAATGCAATAGTAAGGAATGACTTGCAATTTGTTGAGAACTTTTGGGCTTTCCTTAACACTTATTTTTTGGACAATGGTTAATCTTCAGGTTGCTAGGAATTCCAATGGGTCTTAATGTATCTTTCAACCATGGATGGAACCGGGTATTGGAAATATTTAGAAAGAATCTCGTTCTGTGGAAAAATCATCAACCTAACTTATCTGCTAGAGTTTTTGTTTTGAATCACTACTTACTGTCTACTTTGGTTTTCTTCTTGTCTTGCTGGTCTCCTTCCGACTACCAACTCAACAAGGTTTTCTCCTGCAAGAAGATTTCTCCGGGGTGGATCAAATGAAGGGAATAAAATTTCAAAAATGTCTTGGGAGATCTGTTACAGTCCCAAAGGACAAGGAGGTTTTGAGTATTCTCAGCCTACAACACCTTGCTACCAAGCTAGCCAACAAATGGCTTATGAGGGCATCCTCCTCCTATAACTTCTAGGTTGTTTTCATAAAAAGAAGGACCAGTTCCATTTGAAGAGCTACTGAGCCTGGTTAGGGCTCTCACTCAAAGAGGTTTTAATTTCAAGTGCTAACTTCACCCCTACAAGGTTTGCTCCTATATGCAGGTTTTGGACTGCTTGGAACCTTCAAAAGTCCAACTAGTCTCCTCCAAAAGCTTCAAACTCTTCATTTCAGTTTTGGATTCAAGACTCCATCTAGCTTGGATGGTTTGGCCTCTCAGAGGGTTGGGAGCTGTCTAGGAGATCTCACAAATGTTTTAAAGCAACCATCAATTGTTGGAAGGATATTTATCAAGATGGTGATTTTCTTACTAAAGATGACCTCATCCAAAAGTTCAATACATCTCAAGGTTGTGCATTCTTGGTAACAGAGAGGAGAACACTCCTAGAAAAAATATTGAACCCAATACAAGTAATCTTGAATGATAAATAGTATAGTAGACTCATAAAAATCAAGGGTGAGATTTCTCCACTTTTGTTAGCAAATGGACTTGTGAATATCTCTAAAATTAAGCTGGGTAGCATCCCTCATATGAGGTCTAATTTCCTTTATTACATGCAAGAAGCTAAGCCTAAGTTGGATACATTTTGCAATGTTCCATTGTGGACTCTACCCAAGAAAGCACTGTTTTTGTCACACAGTGATGATGTGGAGTGCCCAACGTAAAGTGAAATGATCAAGAGGACAAGGAGAAACTAAACCTAGAACAACTTGAAAAGTTGTGGCCGATGGGGCCTAAAAAGGGGTTAGGCATTTAAAATCCTAACCCACTGACCTAAAGAAATTGTGGAGCATTGACGGAGGGGCCTAAAACCCAAAAAATCAAAAGCTTGAACCTTGTAGCTAATTTTCACGAATCGCGCCAACATGACCTAGGGCACAAGGAAAGAACGTAAAGGGTATAAGCTAGTAGATCAAAAAATTCCAAAGATCAAGATTGAAGTGGCAAGGATAGGGTAGGCCAATGCGACTACCAAAGGGTGCAAGCAAAAAGAACAGAAAGGTAAGCTAGGTCCATCGGATAATTTGGTCAAGGGTTCTTTTTGGCCTTCGATGCAAAGTGGATGCCTCAGAGTGATCTAGGTGCATCAAAAGTTCTAGATGGGATGAGATGATTGTGGTTTTCTTGATTGAAATGTGAAAATAAAGGATATGAATTTGATAGTAACAATATTTAGTAGATCAAGACATCCGTGAAGAGATCAGCACGGTCTGGATATGATTGTATGTGCAATACATCCGATTCCCAATTATATCCTCCTAATGATAGGCTTCATCTCACTCTGCTCTTTCCTAAGTATCATAGGGGCTACTCTATGCATTGGTCCAGTCACCCCGAAGGATATCAGAATTATGGACTTGATACCACACACTATTGATTGGCTTAGTCTCAGTGATGTTTAAGCGCTCATGTATCTCTACTTGTAGCCCATCTCAAACGGGGCCTCTCTCTCTCTCTCTCTCTCTCTCTCTCTCTCTCTCTCTCAGGCCTCACTCCATGGTTGCCACCTGTCCCCTTTTTCGAAACCAATTTAGTCAAGGAATATCTTTTTCTCTCCCCCTCTCCCCCCCCTCCACGGCCAGTGTCCACCTTTTTTCCCTTGAAAGCCATGGCAGGCATCTCCCTTGATTCGCCTCAAACTAAATCAATCCAAAACCGTGGACCAAATGGTTAGTGCAGGGTCCCCTCCCCCCTCCCCGCACTACAAGAGGTTGTGTGCTCTTGTGACGCTATTAGCGACGGAAATACACTGGGTTTTTATAACCCCCGACGTCGCTAAAACCGTCGCTAATAGCGTCGCTACGAGAGCGTCGCTATATGCGTCGCTATAAGCGTCGCTATATAGAGACGCTTATAGCGACGCTCATAGCGACGGTTATAGCGACGTTTACACAAAGGTCTATAGCGACGCTCATAGCGACGGTTATAGCGACATTTACACAGAAGTCTATAGCGACGCTACAAAGCCATAAATAGCGACGCCCGAGAGAATTTTTTTTTGGTGACAGGGCATTGAATGCCCGGTCACCCATCAACCATATTGTACTTGATTCACTTTTTTAAAAAAGTGCAAGGGTAGATAATAGACCCAAAATAGTCACCCACAAGACGCATTGTTTGCAAAATTGACAAGCGTAAAATTGACAATTGTACACATCATAGGCAAAATGAATTGATTGGCAAATGTAATAATGACAATTGTACAACATCATAGGCATAAAGAATTGATTGGCAAAATGAACTGCGGTGACAAATGTAATAATATACATGGTTCAAAAAGACGTATAAAATCCGTCTCATGATACATAAGCTATGAGAAACCCTAAACTAATGCTATCTAGCTACGGCTAAACTGACGTCGTCTAGTCAGATGTCTCATCGCGTCCAAGCGGCGTATCTGTCGGATTCTGCAAAAAAAGACAATAAGACAGCTTTCAGTAAGTATAAACATATACGACATTTATAAAACAATACAAAAAATAGAAAAAACTAAACCCTAATACTAACCATGCCGCCGCGAGAACTGAGAATGTCCATCAGGGCGTTTAAGCCCTTCCTGCCTGCGTACTCGCGCTCGTACGGTGTGGGATCACGTCCTGTCATCGACCACTGTCAAAACATACAAAGATTTCATTGTGTTAGAATTAAAAAACTCATAAACCCTAAACTATCGAACATAAAGAGCAATGCGAAAACACTTACAAAATTGGCCTCAAATGATGCCCATCCACCGCTCCCCAAGTGGTGCGAGCTCCCTGCCTCTACTCGCGCTCTGGCTGCATCCTTTTGTTGCTTCCACTTGTCGGGATTCTCGCACGCTGCTTTCTTCGCATTCTTCCAATCTTCTTTGGCCAGCCAATCTGGCCTGTTCCACCCATGCTTGATTGCTTTTTGCACTTCGGAACGCTTGTGTTTGCAGTATTCGCGTATTCGAATCTTCATCAGGTCTTCATTGAAGCGCTGATCCCGTGTTGGAACGGGAAACTCATCATGAAGTATGCTGATGACTCTGTTTTTTAAATCACTTGGTACTTCACTCCATTTGTTTAGTATGTAGTGTCTAAACAGCTGAGAGCAAAGACCACGCATGCGCGAGATCACCTTCTTGCCGTCATCATCCATGATGATGCCGCCGCTGAAGTCGACGGAGTAAGGCAAGCCCTCTGGCCGGTGACGCGTGAACCTGGGTGTCCCGGCAGGGGTCTCTAGCGGCGTGTCGATGGGGGTACGGACGTCAGGTGTCTCCATCGGCGTCTGGGCCCCGAAGCGAGGAGTGTCGAGTGGGGTGACTCCTGGCGGAGTAGGTAGAGGTGTGTAGCTGCTAGGAACAGTCAGCCGCGCAAAACCTGGCGTAGATGGCGATGCTGTGGCTAGTGTGGGGACGGGCAAAGAAGGGAAGGGTAAAGAGCTTCGTCGAACACGAGGCGGTGTGGAGGCATCGGCGGCGGAATCCCCACAACAACCACCACCGCCACCACTAGAGCGCCGGTGTCTAGCCGAGTGTGAAGATCGTCTCGTCGACGCCGAAGCTTTGGAGCGCGTCGAATGCTCCGAAAGAGAGGGAGATGCGGATGGAGTAGGAATGCGCGATGATGCGCCAGAGCGATGACACTCCACGTACCACTGTCTCTGCTGCGGTGACAAAGAAGAAAGAAACTCCTCATCATCCATACCTGCATTAAACACACGAATATTTAAACTTAATATTGAATAAATAGAGTAGACAATGACGCAAAGACCATTAAATACAATGACGTAATGACGCATATAAATACAATGACGCAATGAATTGAGTGATAGAAGAGGCAAGTCGAAAACTCAGAATTTTCAATCAAAAGATGTGAGCGCGGGTAGAAAAGAGCGTTATACACCATGGAAAGTACTTAGAGAGCCAGAGCTTTTACAACACGGAGCAAAATTGTTCAAATACAATATTTGTGGCTTTAAGAGATCTCTCTCTCATCCTCGCATAACTCAGCATAACTTCCTATATCTATATACAGCTCTCCGTTTAAACACATATCCTCTGTTTCATTTTGTAGCTCCTCTGCATGCACCCCATATAGAGTAGTAGCATCTTGATGCTCGTCTGGCACCACCGCAGCGGCTTTTGATTGAGCATCTTCTCTGATCTCCTCCATTGATGCCGTTGTGATTGGCACATGGTAACCTTCATACGTCCTTGCACTACGAGGGGCTACCTCTATGACGTACCACCAGTTTGATGTAGACTTTGTAGGATGAAATATTACTTGGCAGAGCCACATAACTTACATGAGAGCTTTCAAGCACATAACTTGTAAAAGGGGGATGTTAACTATTTACATACTTACTTGTTCACAATGCTCGGGTAGTACGAAAGTGTCTCTTAGGTCAGTCCATTTCTTAGTAGAATCCACCTCAAGAAAACCAGACTCTCCTCTACGCACAGTAGCGTTGCGACCCTCCATGATTATCTTGAACCATTGCACGTCGAACAAGTCGACAAAAAATCCTCTGTAATCGATCCTCAAAATCTCTTGTAGCGTGCCGAAGTAAGTGAGTTTCGCCACCACAGGATCTGCATCAGAGGAACGTCGTCGACTAGACTATTCAAATTTTGCCATGATTCCACAATCTTGAGTAAAACGCTTTTTGTCGATCCGTTCCACCTTAAAATGTCGACCTTTACACCATGCTGCTGTGTATGACTTATACTACAACGAACAAAGATTATGAGTGGCCGTTCAAACGTTTAGAAATAAAGTCACTAGCTAATCGTACATTGCAAACTTACCTTGGTCGCGCAACCCCGAGAGATTGGCATCGCAGTCTATGGAGACCTAAATCTAATCTAATATAACGAAAATCTAAATCTAGCGTAAATAAACGTAAATCTAATCTAATTTAACTTAAATAAACCTAAATCTAATTTAACGTAAGTCTACATCTAACCTAATCTTTAACGTCTTTTAGGATAGTTTCCTACGACGTTATAACTCTCTTCTTCTTGTGTGTGTGCGCGTGTGTGGATGTGTGTACCAATAAAAAGAGATAAATAGTATAACCTTTCTATCACCCATGCCAAGTATGATAGATTGGTTATGCCATTTCCCTCTTGAATAATAGGTCTTGAGTTCAACTCTTCGTCGGCTAGATCTTTAGGTCTTTTAATTTTAATTAATTTCTTACGACGTTAAATTAGTTTCTCTCTCTTTCTCTCTCAATGTGTGTGCGTTTTTTTGTTTATGCATGTTTTCTCTCTCTTTTCCTCTCTCAATGTTCGGTTTTTTGTTTATGCATGTTCTCTCTCTCTTTTCCTCTCTCAATGTGTGCGTTTTTTGTTTATGCATGCTCTCTCTCTCTCTCTCTCTTTTCCTCTCTCAATGTGTGTGTGCATTCTTTGTTTATGTATGTGTGTGTGCGTTTTTGTTTATGTTTGTACTCTCTCTCTCTCTCTCTCAAAAACACTATGTGTATGTGTGTGTGTGTGAGAGAGAGAGAGAGAGAGAGAGGGAGAGAGAAAGAGGGGAAGGGAACATGAGAGTGAGGAGAGGGAAGGAGCATACCTGGCTTTCCTTCCTCTCCTCGTGTGTGTGTGTGTGTGTGTGTGGAGAAGAAAGAGAGAGAGAGAGAGAGAGAGAGAGAGGGAGAGCATTACCTGCTCTTTGCTTGAGGGCGCCGAAAAACTCAGATCTGAGATCTGAGTTTTTGAGCGCTCTCTGTTATTTTTTTTAGCTCAGCCGGCATCGCTATGAGCGTCGCAAATTTGCGACGCTCATAGCGACGCCGGGATTTTTTTTTTGAGCGTCGCTAATATGAATAGCCTCTTGTAGTGCCGAAATGATAATCGACCACCCCTCGCATAGATAGGCGTTCTCTTTAGGGGAGGGCGAGGACTCCACACCTCGTATTAGAGCCTGATTGCATGGGTAGTTGGATTTCATTTATGCATGTTGTTATGAAAAGAAAGTACTCTTGTTTGTGAGGGAGAACAAGAATGTGATAGCTATGCTGAAAAGCTAAACGTGTTTTGAATGATGTGGTTAAGCAAAACTGGTTATGGAGTAAAGCTACGATGTTACGCAAACTCTTATCTTATCTTATCTTATGTTATTAAAGGAAGATCTAAGGTAAGGAACTTCATGTGTAAATGGACCACAAGGTAACCCAAGAATGGGATTCAAAGATGGGAGTTTAGCTTTTATCTCGTTTAAAGTTATGGCCGTTCATTGGCCAAAGGAACATAACTTATAAGGAATCATTAATAAATGCCATTGCAAGCAACAAAGTTCTCCAACGGGGAAGAAGTAGAAAGGTTAGGGAATGGTCTTACAGCGACCACTCCGTTGGTCGCCCTGATCAAAACAGGGAATGGTCACTGTACGACCATTTTCAGCAGTCAAATGTTCAGGGCGGGAGGGTCTCGTCACTATATGGCACGGATCTATTCAGGGGGGATCTAAGGCCCAAATTTGGCGGTGCGAAGCGGTTTTAATTTCGATCGTCGGATCACGTAGTGAATTGGGGGTGAACTAGAGGTAAACTAGGGGCAAAAATGGCGCCTCGAGTTCACTCCTAGTTCACCCCCCTTAGTTCACCCGCCTCGCGGGGTGTGGGTCGAACCTAGGACGTCTCGATTGCCATACGAATGCCCTACCATCACGCTAGCGCACGTCATTGTCCATGTTGGCATGGCACATGATCATATCCTAGTTTAGACGCCCCTAGTTCACCCCCAATTCACTCACCCCTAGCTTATCCGCCCCTAGTTCACCCTCAGTTCACCCCCAATTCACCCACCCCTAGTTCACTATGTGATCCGACGGCGGAGACTAAAGCCGCCTTGCCCCCTAAATTTGGGCCCTAGATCCCCTCTGACCCGGAACCGTGCCATATAGTGACAAGACAGGACGAGGGGGGCCAGACAGCGACGTGCCATGGATTCTGAGCATCGAAAGCGACGTCTTGACGATTACACAAAAAGACATCGACATGTCCTTATTACGTGCGCTGATGTGCTTGCAAATGGTTGGCCTGAGAGTTAAGTATTATGCATGCTGATCTGTCGCTTATCGAACGGCTGCACTGCTGAATTCCGTAGCAGAATACAGAGCAAATGAACGGCCCATATTGGCTGCCCCCCTCCCCTGGACTTTGACGGTAACCAAACAAATGGGGAAGACCATTTCAGCACCTCGTAGTACAATTTTGAGATAGACCAAGGATTTGGTTCCAAAACCTTAGGACTCTGCAGATTATGGAAGTCTTTGCGCTGGAGTATTCTTTGTCTATCAGCCTTGAAACTGAACCGATCCCTGCATTCGCCAATGCACTTTCATCTTCGTACAGCCAGTCGAAGGAGACATGCCCCCTGACAGGTGGCGCTTGCTCCTTAGTCCGGGAAGTGTTATCTGTAGCTCGGCGGTCGCAGAGAGAGAGAGAGAGAGAGAGAGAGAGAGAGAGAGGCTTGCCCTCAGTCGGTGCCGTGTGGATCAGTTGCCTACAGTCTCCACTGTCCTGCGCTAGGCTAACTCAGCCTCGAGCCAATCAGAAACGCGAGAGAGAGAGAAAGAAGAGCTCAGAAAAAAGATTTCTCTACTAGTTTACTCCTTCTATTAATGACACAGACATCACTTGGAGTTTATCATTTTGGGATTGCCTGAGTATATTGCTGATGGCGGTTGGGCTGAGCTTGAGAGAGAGAGAGTCAGTCATTGTTCTTTTTCTTATCAGCAAATCTCTCTTATTTCTCCTCTCATCGACCCTAAGCAATCACGTACATCTACTTAACATAATATGGCAGAGGGGAGTGCCCTTTACATGTGGGGCAAGCTACGAGATGAAGGCTACATCCCAAAAGAGGGAGAGAGAAACGGCGACATGCGAGTGAGTCAAGACACTGTGCGACCTGAGCCGAAGGCTACGAACAAAATAGGGGGGAAAAACGCCAAGTGCATTAACAACATCCAGCCATATTGACCAGCAGCTCCTCGACTATGGCGAGCAAGTAACGACTCTCTCAGGTAACGAATACAACTGGCCTCCTTCTCTTGCAAGCAGGTAACGACACTCTCTCTCTCTCTCTCTCTCTCTCTCCCTCCCCCGCTCATGTCTACATTTTGATACAGGAGGATGCACATTATATATACAGATGTGTTGCCTCTCTTGCAAGCAGGTAACGACTCTCTCTCTCTCATCCGCTCCTGCTTATTTTTGTTACAAGAAGATGCACACTCTATATACACACAAACCACAAACTAGCTCACACCATTCTCTGTGTGGCTCTGTATCATAGTGCTAGCCACTGCTCACTACTTGCAGATATCCTTATTGTTGGCCTATGTCTACATACGTAGATTAGAAGTTATCCTTTATCTATCTCTCTCTTTCGCAAGCATCGCAAGCATATTGTGTCTCTCATGAATTCGATGCAAGGACCTTGATTGTCTACAGGGAGCGCTCTCTCTCTCTCTCTCTCTCTCTCTCTCTCTCTCAAGGAAGGGGAACAATTCTCATTAGTGTTATGGCCAACAGGGCTAATGAGAATGCGATTTGCGATTGAGAAAATAGCCACCGAAGGGGTAGTGGCAGAGGTGAAGAAGAGTGATGCCCTAGCCCATTCACCTGATATCTTTGAGATATACTATACTATATGCCAATTATTTCATGAGAGTAAAAGGGAGATGCATGGCAACGCCCTGTCTATTTGCAGATGTGAGGTGTGCTCTCTCCGAAGCTGGATGATGTAAGCCAAAAACACCTCCAAAGGCAATAGTTGCAGGGAAGGTATGGCAGCTCTTGACGTTTTCTTGAGCGATACTACTCAAGGAAAGTTTGCAAGGGAGGTCTGTACCAGCATAGGAGCTCGGTGGATTAAGCGTCCTTGAAGGAAACCTCATACTTTACATGTAGTGAGGAAGCTATTGTTCTCATCACAGCAAGGTAAATGGGGAGATTGTGTGCTTTTTAATGCAATAGTAGCGAGAATAGTAGCCAATACACTATCGAATCAGTTGCAACTAACCCATGTAGCTGTTAAATGATCCGTGTCCAATGAGTCTTGAACTTGCGTGGAGAAATGAAACAATATATGAAATGTCCCAGAGAGAGAGAGAGAGAGAGAGAGAGAGAGAGAGAGGGGTGGGGCGGTGAGGGGGGAAGAAGAAGAAAAGAAGTTTTTCACGGCTTAGGAACAATTCCAAGAGACCTCAAAAAGAGAGAGAGAGAGAGAGAGAAAGAGAGAAGAAGAAGAAGAAGAATGGGTGTTCATGCACCCTACTTGATTTCTCAATGATGTATTCAAGGAATCTAATTTGATTGATGAACTGAAGACCAATCTATCACATGCACATGCGTGCACCTGACACACACACACATACACACACACACACACACACACAGAGAGAGGAGGAGGAGGAGGAAGAAAGTAGAGACTAGTAACTTGGCTTAGTTATGCCTGTGTGACATTGGGGTAGGTAGTTTGTGTGTGGCCATCGAAAACACTGTCACACTGAGTCTTTTTCGAAAGGTTCATGAGGATATCCAAGTGGTAAATCCGCATGTGTTACACTAAATGGGATGTTGTCTCTTGAAATGCAATGATTGCAGGATGGGCAGGGCCAAGGATCTCTAGGCATTTTTCAGCAGATGCGAAGCGAGGGCGTCTCTTGAGATGCATGTTGTCTCATGGAGTGCATTGATTGCAGAATATGTCCAATAGGGGATGTTGAACGAAAACATCAGGCTTGCCATTCCCTTGGTCGATATGTATGCCAAATGTGGTGCACTTCATAAAGCGCAAAAAGTGCTTGAGGTGCTTCCTATCTGGGATGTCGTCTCTTGAAATGCTGTAAGGTGCAGCGGAATGAATGTTGTCCTTTCTCAAGATGAGTGCTCCGTAATATGCTCAAGGTTCCTTTTTGTTCTTATGGAAGGGAGAGCCTTCCGTTCTTAATGAGAGAGTGCAATGATTACGAACAAAGTGAATGGACAATGTGCGTGCAAGTGTATGAGACTGAGAGATAGAGAGAGAAGAGAAATACGACACCAAGACGTTGTAAAACCCTCCTCCGAAGGCCCCGCTCTCGTTGGCGAGAGTGGTCTACGATTGATTGCACAAACTGGTACAAAGTGGATGCATGTGACTAATGCAAGTCTAGGCTAGATCGATGATGATGACGGAGATGGCGAGACCGATCTAAGGGCTGAATTTTGCCGTGTTTGTACTACTGTCCAAAAACGTTGTTGGCTGAATTCTGCTAATGCTGAAAGCGCAAGAGAAAAACACTGATTTGCTGGTCTATATGGCTAAAAATATGCTACTGTTGTGCGGCTGAAATGTCTGAGGACAGAGACTGAAAATGGCCTGCTGAAAATCGCCAAGGACTGGAATCGGTGGCGACCTTTGCTTGGATGAAAAACGCTATCCTTGATGAGGCTTGGCGATGGAGGTATCTGCTGAAAACACCAAGCAATGGGACTGCAGGGCGATGTTGACTTGCTGAAAACGCGAATCACTGGAAGGCTATGGCGATGATGATGAAAAACACTAGGGAGCTTGTTGGAGGGAAATCGCCCAAGGTGGGGAGTCTTGCTGAGAGAGAGGGGGAACCTGTTTGCCGAGGCCTGTGTTCTCCTTGCTCATCTGCCAAATAGTGCTAGTCTAGGTTTGCTTATATACAAACTTACTCAATTTTCCCTATCTACTTTCCAACAAAAGTAACTTAAAAATAATAAGTGAAAAATGTCAAAAATAGGAAAAATAGGCTAAATGCACTAAAAAATTCCCCTGAAGGATTCTCATGGATTTTGATGGGAAATGCTTATGATCATGCAACCAAAGGATATGCATCTACACTAAGTGCCTGGGCATGCACGGTCTGCGAACACTCACAAAAGTGCCAGAACACTTCTAATCTAGACTGACTCGATTGACAGAACCCTTGTTATGAAGTAGCTTGTCCACGGACACATAGGGTTGGATGTGTCACGTGACATCCCCTCCTTTTTAAAGTGAGGTACTGGTACCGAGCTGCATTGCTTCCTTGTAGTCTGCCAACAACTCTGGATAATCCTTAAAAAACTCTTCATCGACCCACACTGCTTCGTGGGTCCCTCGATCCTTGAACTTCAAAAAGTATTGTCTCACTTGCTTCTTCGAACCATGTCGAAACCGATGCAACAACACTTGCTCCGGCTCCATGACTTCAGCTTCACTGATGATCTCCGGTTCTTCTTCTTCCGAAATGTCCTTTGGAGGTGTTTCCTAAAACACTTTCAACCAAGAAACATGGAAAACGTTATGCATTGACCATGAGTTAGGCAACTGCAATTTCATTGAAACCTCATTTATCATTTTGATGACTGGAAATGGACCATACATACAAAAAGACAACTTGAGACACTTCTTTCCCTTGCTTAAGATGTTGCTTCATGATTCTTAAATACACCCAATCTCCTTCTTTGATCGAAACATCCTGACGATGCTTATTAGCCGGCCGTGAATAAGATTCTTGAGCCTTGCTTAGCCGAAGCTTCACACTCTCAGAAATCTCATCCAATGACTGACTTTCAGCATTGGCATCAGGCATTTGACTGACCGAGTAAGTCAAAAGTGACTGGAACAAACGGCCAAAAGCTGCCTCATATGGAGTTCGACCAATGGCAGAAGAAAAAGAGTCATTCAAAATAGCTTGAACCAATGGGAGATAGAGCTCCCACTGAGACTGCTGATCATGCACATATGACTTTAAAACATCAAAAGCCAATTGATTGTAAATCTATGTCTAACCATCTGATTGTGGATGAAAAGCCGATGAAAAATTCAACTTAGTGCCAAAATTTTCAAAGAGTGCGTGCCAAAAATTGGACGTGAACTTAACATCCTATTTGAAACAATTAATTTTGGCAAACCACAGAGGGGGTACCAATGCTTAATGAACAACCGTGCTATATCTTGTGCCGTGACTGTGGCTTTACAAGGAATCAACATGCAAAACTTGTTGAAACGATCAACAATTGTCAAACATTGAGTGTTCCTTCAATACAAACTTGGTGGTAGGTTAGTCACAAAATCCATGGAAATATCTTGAAAAGGTCCATCGGGAATAGGCAGCGGAAGCAAGAGGCCTTGCTGCTTACCTCGAGGAGCTTTTACCTTTTGACATATAGTGCACTGTCTGACATAATGAAACACAACTTTTCACATTTTAGGCCAATAAAAGAATCTTTCTATTTTTTCCAAAGTGCTGTTCATTCCCCTCTGCCCACCCATGAGAGAATCATGTGCATCATGCAATATGGTTGGCCTGAGAGAGGGCAACACACATAAACGTTGATGAAAATACAACAAACCATCACGAATGAGATAGTTGCTTGGCCCTTGGGAAGCAAGAGCCTGCAACCAATGCTTACCAAACTTGGAATCCGCATACTGATTCTTCATGCTGTCAAACGACTCACCCTGAATAGAAAATGTGGATCTTGACTCAAGAGCCAAAATCTGTCCTTTGCGACTCAATGCATCTACAACAGGGTTAGCTTTTCCAGGCATATACTCAATCAAACCTCCAAATTGCTCAAAAGGTTGTAACCACCGTGCTTGGCGATCACTCCAATGTGCACTAGGCATAGACTGCAGCCACTTGAGGGCTTGATAATCTATGCGAACTGTAAACTCTCTACCATAAAGAAAATGCTTCCAATGCTTAAGAGAGTGAATGATAGACAAAAGTTCTTTATCATAAACTGAATAATTCTTTTCCGCACTATTGACCTTCCGGCTAAGGAAAGCTATAGGACGACCATGTTGTTGAAGCACAGCACCTATGGCGACATTGCTCGCATTCATCCATACCTCAAAGGGATCATCCCAAGAGGTAAGGATAAGACACGGCCGGTGCTTCTGTCACCACAACCTTGAGAGCTACGAAAGCCTCAATGGCTGCTTTGGGCAAGTCTATGTGCTGACGATGAGTCTTTACCCCTTTCAAAACATCAGACATAGGTGCAACAATGCGTGCAAAATTCTCTATGTGCGAACTATATGCTTGACATAACCCAAGAAAAGAACGCACATCATATGCAGTTTTGGGCATATCCCAATTACGAACCTGTTCCACCTTCACGGGATCTAGCTTGACGCCTTTGCAGAAATGATATAACCCAGATAAGTGACTTCGATAAGAAAAAATTCAGACTTCTTAGCTGCAATGTACAACTGACACTCATCCAAACGGGTTAGCACCCTTTCAACATCTCTTTCATGTTGTTCCCACGATGCAGAAAAAATGAGAATATCATCCAAAAAGATGAACACACATACACCGATCATATCGCCGAAACGACCTACCATGAGATGATTAAATGTATCCATGACACCTGTCAATCCAAAAGGCATAACAATATACTCCCATTGCCCTCGCTCGGTGCGAAAAGCGGTCTTGAAGATGTCACCTTTGAATACCCGTACCTGATGGTATCCACTCTTGAGATTGACCTTGCTGAAAACCTTAGCCCCATTGAGCCTATTTAGGATATACTCAATGCGAGGCATCGAAAACTTGTTCTTGACGGTCATCTTGTTTAATGCCCTGTAATAGTTGCAGAGATAGTTGCAGGAGATAAGACATTTGAAATATAGAATTTCTATGAGGATCATGGCGCACTACAGTCGAAATAATCCTTTGAAAAGCCCTAATGCCCGCCGTGATCCACAATATCAAAAGCTTGTACAACGATATATTGTAAAAGCTTTTATTTTGTAATTTACTTTGTATTTGATACTTCCCAGAGTGTTTGTTGATGGAGAAGAGAGAGAGAGAGAGAGAGAGAGAGAGAGAGAGAGAGAGATAGTGTTTTTGTGTGTTTATTGTTTTTTAAAGAGGAAAAAAAAAAAACACACACACACACACACAGAATACAAGAATTGGAACACAGTGCGCGATATGCTATGTTCACTTCTCAAATTTGAGCCCGCGCGCCGTGATCCACACACACAGAGAGAGAGAGAGAGAGAGAGAGAGAGAGAGAGAGAGAGAGAGAGAGAGAGAGAGAGGGAATTGGAACATGGCGCACGATAGGCTATGTTCCCTTCTCAAATTTGAACCCGAGTGCCTTGATCCAGAGAGAGAGAGAGAGAGAGAGAGAGAGAGAGAGAGAGAGAGAGAGAGAGAGAGAGAGAGAGAACATCAATATTGGAACATGGCACGCGATAGGCTATGATCTTTTCTTAGGGTTGGGCCCGCGCGCCGTAATCTAGAGAGAGAGAGAGAGAGAGAGAGAGAGAGAGAGAGAGAGAGAGAGAGAGAGAGAGAGAGATCCCTTGCATTTTTCTCTTACAGTGGAATGGTAAGAACAAAGGAAACAACAAGGAAGGCAGGGAAAGGACCAGGGCTTGCAAAGAAAGCATGTGGAAGGTCTGCTATGGAGAAGAAAAGACCAGGTAAACCAATGAAAATATTGAAGGGACCAAGAATGAAGAATATTTAGAAAAACATGGGTTTATTCAGAGAGATAAAAAAAGCTCAGAAATGTATTGAGCTTTGTGTCCCTTAACTTCCTTTCCAAAGAGCAGTAAGGCAAATTTGCGAGGAAGCATGTGCTGGTAGAATGAGATGGAAGGATGTTTTCCTGCTTTGTCTTCAAGTAGCAGTAGAAGATTTTTTACTAAAGTACTTTAATGATATCACCATTGTTGCTGCTCATGCTCTCCGGGTCACAATAATGGACAAGGACAGTGAGACGCTCAAGAGAGTACGTTGGAGATACGATAAACTCCTCATCCCTAATGAGTTTATTGACCCTAAAATGAAGGATATATTGCTAATACCATCAGGTCGACGAAAGAGGTTACTCATGATGTGGACACCAGAGTTAGAGCTGAGCAAGAAAAAAGACGTTACCTGGAAGCAGAGAAACTAAAGAAGATACAGACTGCTGCTGCTAATGAAGAGGCATAGAGGAGAAATTATGGGCTAGTTACCACAGACTTAAATGAAAGAAACAACGATATTTTACGTTCCATGAAAGAAGGACTGTTTTTTATTGGGATTTTGATAGATCCCAATGCACAAATTACAGACTCTATTGTTTATTTATGCCTAAAGTAAGTGCCCTTCTTTACCTTTAAGATCCTTTACTTGTATTTGGTTACTAATCAAATCCTTGTTATTGATTGTACCTTAATAAAGAGCCAACTCCCTCAACAAACCCATACTGAAATACATGTTTTAGATCCACAATTGTCTGTGCCACTCCGAATAAAAAACACCCCTCATGGCACAATATTGGAGAGATGATTTGTCTATTGTCCAATGCTTCATGTCACAACTCTGGTGTTTCCATACGAATCAAATAATCATTGGAGCCTTGTATGCATTGAACTGGATAAACAAGTGGTATGAACTATCAACTCCATACGAGGAACACATTCACAGATAAGACTGTAAGTGTTGATATAACCTTGAGTGTTTATTTGGGCTATAGATGATGACTTCAATATTGTTAATAACAAATAACTTTCACTATTCATAGATGTGTAAAAAAATTACTTCACGTCTGTGGAAGGCTTTGTGGAAATCAAGAACTCTACAAGACAACCTTTAAAGTTGTCAAAGTGCCTAATCAAACAAATCTAAATTCTTGTGGTTGGAGATGTCTTCTCCACACAGAGTACATACTACATAGTTTTTTTGCTTTTGAATCCATTTATGTCTAAGGTATTTCCATGCTATGGTTTGGACAAACTTGGTGCTATTATTAATTGAAGTATTGACCACAAGTTAACCTAATTTTGCAGAATGCTGTGGAAAATTATATCTTGGAATATTTACAAAGGTACCGCGCATCAATTATTCAATATCTACTATCTATTTCAACTCGTAGAGTTTTAGATGCAGAAGACAATTCTGTCGATGAAACCAAATCCCTAAAACTGACCCAATATTAGAGGAACAGACACCGGTTTGCTTTGCAGTTGGAGCGGCGGAAACGGAAGTTAGAGTTGATCAATGTGAAGTATACTAAGCTCTTGAAAATGTTGATGTAACATGCTCTTCAGAGCCGAGGAATGCAACAAAGGGTCTAGGCCAAGTAGAGGAGGATAAGGGAGTGCCTATTATTGCGACACAAGATGAGGCACGTGATCAATATGATGGAGTCCAAGCTCCAGTAATTGCTGATGTGAAGAGCTCTTCAGAGTCAAGAAAAGATACAGTGTGTCTAGGCCATGTAGAGGAGGAGGCCAACGTTGCAAATCAAAGCCAGGAACAAACAACAGAACAAGTTAACCATTCGGCCATGGAAACACAAGAGTCCTGTACTGCACAACCACAAGAGGTGGACACCTTTGGCAATACATAAGGGAACATTGACAGTCAACAACAAAATGTCAACATTAGACATGACCAGTATGGACTCTTGTTTCAAGTAGATATGGTTGTTCCGGTAATATCCATTGTACTTAAATAATATACTCTTTTTTATTTCTAACTACTTATATATATGCACACAATGATTGCAGAGACTAATTATTTTGGATCTCAATGGATTGTTGCTGCTACGAGAGCCGTACAGTGTACTTTGTTGTACTCGGTCAACATCAGTGGCGGCATCTTCTTGGATGACGAAGGGAAGAATGTGATCTTGCGCATGCGTGGTATTTGCTCTCAAGTGTTTCGACACTACATACTAAACACTTGGAGTGAAGTGCCAAATGAATTAAAAGACAGAGTCATCAGCATGCTCCATGACGAGTTTCTCGTGTCAAGTTGGGATGAGTGCTTCAATGAAAACCTGATGAAGGTTCAAATGCGCGAATACTGCAAGCACAAGCGTTCTAAAGTACAAAAATCAATAAAGCATGGGTGGAACAGACTAGAGTGGCTGGCCAAAGAAGATTGGAAGAATGCGAAGCGAGCAGCACGCGAGAATCTTGACAAGTGGAAGCAACAAAAGGAGGCAGCCAAAGCGCAAGTAGAAGCAGGGAGCTCGCACCACTTGGGAGCGGCGGGTGGGCATCATTTGAGGCCGATTTTGTAAGTGTTTTTGCATTGCTCTTTAGGTTTGGTAGTTACGTCTATTTATACTTCTAAATTCTAACATAATGTATTCTTTGTATGTTTTGAATAGTGGTCGATGATAGGATGTGACCCCACACCGTATGAGCACGAGTACGCAGACAGAAAGGGCTTAAACGCCTTGGACATTCTCAATTCTCACGGCGGCATGGTTAGTATTTCACTTTACTCTTTTACATTTGTTGTAAAATAGATTGTTTTGTAATTATATGTTTATACTTACAGAAAGTCTTATTGTTTTTTTTTTCAGAATCCGACAAATACACTGCTTGGATGATGAGACGTCTGATTAGACGACATCAGTCTAGCCGTAGCCAGATAGCATTAGTTTTCTTTTGTCGGAAAGGGCTTAAACGCCTTGGACATTCTCAATTCTCACGGCGGCATGGTTAGTATTTCACTTTACTCTTTTACATTTGTTGCAAAATAGATTGTTTTGTAATTATATGTTTATACTTACAGAAAGTCTTATTGTTTTTTTTTAAGAATCCGACAAATACACTGCTTGGACGATGAGACATCTGATTAGACGACATCAGTCTAACCGTAGCCAGATAGCATTAGTTTTCTTTTGTCATAGAATGTATAATGAGATGACCTGTATACGTCTTTTTGTAACTATTGAAAAACGATGTATTTTCTCAATAATGACAATTGTGTTGTACCTATTACATTTGCAAAGCTTAACAATCAAGTGATTTTGCCTATGATGTGTATAATTGTCATTGATTTACTTTCGTCAATTCACTTTCGTCCAATTACTTTTGTCAGTTTTGTATCTTTCTTTTGCAAACAATACTATGCATGATGGAGTTAATGGTTATATTGTCTTGTGGGTGACTACTTTGAGTCTATACCTTGCACTTTCTTTCAAAGGTGAATCTGTGTTTATCTTGGATTCATTTAGGTATACTTTATTCTGAAAACATTCAATATGGTTGATGGGTGAATGCCCTGCCACCCAAAAAATTTTACTCTTAGACGTCGCTATAAGCATCTCTATATAAGGTTCTGCAACGTCGCTATGAGCATCGCTACAGAAGAACTGCAATCGTCGCTATATGCGTCGCTATTTAGCGAAGCATATAGCGACGTTTTCGTAACGACGCTCTTAGCGACGCCGGGGAGAAAAAAAACCCAATGTATTTTCGTCGCTAAAAGCGTCACGAGTGCACATAACCTCTTGTAGTGGAATGTGATTGTGATTGAGTGTGAGACTGTGATTGTGATTGAGAGTGAGAGCGTGATTGTGAACAAGATTGAGAGTGAGATAGCTCGGGGTGGTCGAGAGGGTGAGTGCCTATTCAAGGCGATTATGTTTCCTTGTACAAAACTATTTCTCTCTTGTTCGTCTGTCAACTCTCTATGTGAGTGTGTGATTCCCATGACAAAAGTACTCCAAGAGAATTTCATTCTCAATTTTTCTCGGATCACAATTACACTATAGGGCCAAGGAATCTTACAGCTGACCTTTCTTCTAGCGTGTCTAGCTCTCTAAGACCTCTTATGGATTCTACATCCTTGGTTAGAAGATTTTGCCTTCATTTTGACATTGTTTGATCCAACCTTTTTGGCATAAGCTCACGGGATCACATCTAGTGGGACCACATGCTTGGTCTTTGATGTACTGGGTGATGTGTCTACACCAACGGATCTAACTTGTTTGCCATTTTTATCTACATTTCTAGGACGATATGCAAACAAGTGTGTGATGACACGCTCACCAAAATAACCTCTACCTATAGGGCCTCTATAATTTGGGCAATCCATGAGGTCATGGTGGTCACCATCTCACTTGATATAGATTTTCATTTAAGGTCTTTTGGGTTTTAGTTTGTGCTCATCCAACAATCTACCTCCTTTTTCGATAAAGAAAATCAAAGTGTTCTCATCCATGTGAAATTGGTCGCAATAGAGCGAGATGTCTTGGGTTCTTTGATGATTGGAATTTGGGAAGGATCGCCCGTTCTTTTAACGGTTGGCTAGTATGTGGTTTTTGGTATGGGTTTACTATAGCCATATGATGATACGCCATTTGGTTTCTCTACCTATAGTAATCAATGGCATTCTGTAGGTTTTCCAATGAGGTTCATTATGATATTGATCATGAGGCAATGCGTGCATATAATTTTCTTGATTTGACATGGCATTCATAGCATTTAGCTTTTCTAGTATCAAATCCGCTATCGCTTCAAGGCTACTAGATTGGTTTTGGCTCACATCACTCAGTTTGATTGCATGTAGCCAAGTTAATTGCAAAACACTGCAAAAATGTTGGACCATTGTTCTATCAAGCCACAAGGTTCAGGATGAAGGATCTATTAACATTTGTAATTGTGAAAACCCACCCTCCACCTTCTTTAATTAAATTCTACCTTTTTATAACTCGCCCTTAAGCGTTATAAAAACTTGCAATTTAATATAATAGCTCTCGTAATGGTTTCAAAATATATATATTCACTACTTATATAGTGCAAGGACACTCTCAAGAGAAAAAAAGAAAACAAAAAAAACACACATGTATCGTAGGATGTTTAGAAAGGTTTTTTATTTTTCAGAAGTGGGGCAGGCCTAATGGAAACCAGAAAGTATGCACTACATAAGTAGTGCAAGGAAAATAAGAAAATGCTAAAGGGAAAAATAAGAAAAGGAAAACAAAAATGTATATGATGTGCACTAGACCATCTCTTTTATATGGAAATGAAATGTCTTTTGACATTTCATGTAAATGGGCCTTTTCATTTTCTATACTCACCCTTCACTTATGCATTTGAAATGTTTTGAGAGAATTTTTGTTTTTCTGAGATTGGGGAGACCTAATGGAAACTTGCGATTTCCTGCATCTCACCTGCCGTGACATCTGGAGGGGGTGCCACCTTGTCATCACCCACTTCATCCAGCTGTGTATCCGATGTTGGCATTGAATCATAAGATGCTAGCACTAGCTGTAATCATACAACAAATGGAAGCTACCTTGTGTAAACCGACATCTAAAAATCCTAGGCCATGCAACTCAAAATTGGTTCAATTTGACTCGATCGGTTCATACTTCACGGTACTCCTAGTATGGTACTCCTAATACAAAACCCATGCTTTAACTTATAATCCCATGCCTATAAAACCATGCCTCCACATTTAAGCACAACATATAAACATATAAATGTTTGAATGTACCTTGACTAGTCTAAAACTTATAGACATATAATATCTTGCGTGAAAATATATTAAACAAGAATATAAACCCAAACTTAGAAGCTTATGTAGACACATGTAAGCATATACATAGATTTAGAGAAGGGATGCACTATGGCATTCAATCTAGGCTTTTACATATAAGCTCTTGGTTTCTATGAATCAACATTACTCTATATGTGTTTTTGCATTTACCAACTTTGTGGTATATAGTTCCTCATAGTGCCCTAAATTTTGGCAATATGACAATGAGAAGGGTTGTAGCATTGTATGTGGTGTCTTCAATTATTGACTCGTCAAGTTGTGGATGGAGTAGGGAAAGGTCATCAACTAAGGAAAGGTCACTTGATGACCTTTCCCCGGGCGAGCGCATGTGCGATTGGCGCAGCCAGTTGCTTGCATGCGTGAGCCCACCATTACGGGGAAAGGTCAGTTATGACCTTTCCCTTCCTTGACGATGACCTTTCCCTTCTGTCAAGGTCGGGGGGAGGTGGGCCGGAGTGCACACAGTCAGATGAAGTCATAGATGGACGGCCCTGGTCTTCTGCCCGCCGATCCCCGACCTTGTCGGGTTTCACAGGGGACATTGTTCTCGGATTGTTTGACGTTTCTCTTTTGTTTGGCATTTCCTTCATATAAAGGTACGCCAGATGGGTTGCTCGAATGCCACGATCAAGAAATACCGCTTCTCTTGTTTTGCATATATGGTAAACTTCTCTTGAAGTTCAGAGGCAAGCATCAAAGTTTTTTATGCACCACTACAAAAGAATTGCAGGTCTTGGTGTCGTATAAAAGTGTCCATCAAGTATCTTATGTAGTGTAGTAGAGTTGTTCTTTCTTCAAAATAATGTAGTAGTAGTATACCACTCTAGCCTATTATAAGTGCTCTGGATCTCTCTTTAGTGGAAGACTCATTTGTGCTATACGCCCGAAAGCACTAGAAGACGTTTTTGTCACTCACTCATGATCTGTTTAGCAATTTTGAAGGGCTTTGTGTCTTTTCAGTCTTTTATTCAATCTTTGAAAAGTGAACCCAGCCGAGGATGAATGTCCATTTGCCGTAAAATATTGTTTCCATTTTTTGATGAAGACAAACTGCATCAGTTAATGTTGCTTGAAGATTGTATCATGTGTATCAATCTAGATTAGCTTGATATACTGACTAAGTCCACTCAATTCTAGCCTCTATTGATTGTCTTCAATAACCAAACCGAAGATTTCCATGCTATGTACTAGATTCAGCACCAGCACCCAATCACCACCTAACCAAATTCTTGGCATCCCCTTTAACAAGGCACAGACACCAACAATTCTACCATAGACGGCGTCCACCAGAGATGGGCTAAAGCGATCATTCGACAAGTAGCACGCCCTGAGCTTTCAGGGCTTCAACCAGTAAATTGATCGTCCGGTACTTCTTTGGATCCATTCCATTTGCCGAAGCAATGTCATCAAGTTGTGCACGTCTCAGCTGTCTCAGCTGTATTAGTGACATCCTCAAAACTCCTGCAGATGGAAGTGGAAGGGGTGGAAATGGCTTTGCTGCTGGATCCTGGGAATGTTCTTGCTCCCGTCTCTGAGTCATCTCGACCAAGACATTGTGCACATCTTGCCCCACCTTGCGAGGTCCCAATGCATCAGAGAATGACCTCACATGCAGTGTGTGGGCCAAAGTCCCATAGCATACTCCACCTTTGAGCAAGCAAATATTCTCAGGCTTGAATTCTGCCTGTCTGCTGGTCAGACATATGAATGCAAAGTGTAGTTGCCAGACTTCTTTTCCAGATGATAACATAATATCAGGAATCCATTCCTGTATCATTGATACACTCATAAATTGCTCCTCAGAGTGTCTGTGTTTTCCCTCATTTGTTGTGAATTGCAAGCCAACAAAGTGAAGCAGGCCAGACATGTCCCGGTGAATAACTATACCATCCACTTGTCCAAAGTTGTACCGGTTGGGTATGAAAAAAAAGCCATGGCCAAGCTTCAGTCTTCGTACACAGACCTTTGGAGTTCCTGAGAAGTGTTCAGCCTTGAGTTCACCTATGGCTAGACCATCGCCGATACCTATTCCCATTCTGGACACCACATCTGTGCACAACCGTTCACAGATCCAACCAATCTCAGCCCAATTGACAACTGGTTGCCGTAGCACAAGCTTACTGTAAGCCACCCAGGGCCCAGCTATCTCTGTCTTGTCCAGTTCATATTCTTTCTCGCGGAATGCAACAATGTACAGCGACTCGATGAAAGGTGAGCTGAACAACCCTTTTTCCTCATCAAGAGCATACCGAGGGTCAGTACATGCGATCTCCCTGAGGTCATGACATGGCTTGGTAATTCTCAGCTTTTCAAGAGAGTTTCTGATGCCTTCGACAATATGATGGTTCACAAAGGCAAAAAGCGCAGTATCCCAATCTTCCTGATCTTCCAGCAAATTCGCAACATCCACCAGACCCATGATTTCATGCTCCTCTAGCTCTGAAATCTCCATGCCATCTGCCTTGCGAGCCTGCACCTCCTTTTCAAGGGCAATGTCTATGCAACAGCCATCCAAGATGTGCAGATACCAGGGGTAGTTGCCTGCATAGTAGTGGACATCAGCCTGACGGTCTGGAAATTTCTGTGAGACAGCACCCAAAGCTGATATGCTCATGAAAGTCTCAATTGATATTGCATCAAACCCTCCATCACACACCAGCCTCGAGACATCATCACATGGATGCAGCCTCTCCCTTTCAGTTTTTTCTGCCTTTGGGGAAACACCCCATAAATTTCGACACCCATGTAGGAAACCTGCAAGACTCAATGATGCTTCTTTTGAATCAGAGTGGATCTCACCATAGCAGGTCTTAACATCTAAATCCTGGGCACCATCTAAGATAAAAGAAAATGTCTCCCCATGTCCTTTTTTCCTGGCCAAAAAAAAGGCCTTCAACTCTGCCAGTGAAGTAATTGATTGGATCTCCATCACCACATCTTTCTCTTCAGCGCAGGTGAATAGAAATGCATCAAGCAGGCACTGAAAGAAATGATCCCGTAGAGAATCCATATCCCAAATGCAGACAAGGCGGGACTTGTGTGGCAGAAGGGTGAACTGAGTGCATACAAAGACCCGCAAGCGGACACTCTTACCGACACCTTTTCCTCCAACTAGCAGAACAGAGTGGCCAGCGGGTATGCGATTCCATACCCGAATCATCGTTGCTACATCCTTGATCCCCACAATCTGGATGTCTGCAGTCGGTCTCTTGCGTGGCTCTCCAAGGCCTGGGTACGGGAGGCAGGTAGCATTTCTGGGATCGAGGAGGTCGGCGTGACAGAGACGTCGTATGGTAGTCCAAGCTTGCCTCGCCCCTTCCAAGGGATCCGCCTCGAGGGGCCGCTTCCTCCCTACAGAAGCCCCCAACTGCACCTTCATGGTTCCATGGAGAGTCGAGACTTATGTTTCGGGTTTATGAAGTGCGTGTCTTGTCCTGACTCCTGTAGTGTTGGCGTGACATTTTTTACTTCGTTAGCGTAGGGTTGCGCTCGTTGCGGGACTTAACCCAACACCTTTCCGCACGAGCTGACGACAGCCATGCACCACCTGTGTCTGCGTTCCCGAAGGCGCTCCCCTCTTTCAAGAGGATTCGCAGCATGTCAAGCCCTGGTAAGGTTCTTCGCGTTGCATCTAATTAAACCACATGCTCCACAGTTTGTGCGGGCCCCCATCAATTCCTTTGAGTTTCATTCTTGCGAATGTACTCCCCAATGGGATATTTGCACAGGTCGATACGCGCAACGATTAATATCCATCGTTTACAGCTAGGACTATTGGAGTATCTAATCCCGTTTGCTCCCCTAGCTTTCGTCTCTCAGTGTCAATGTCGGCCCAACAGAGTGCCTTCGCCTTTGGTGTTCTTTTCGATATCTACGCATTTCACCGCTCCACCGAAAATTCCCTCCGCCCCCCCTACTGTACTCCAGCCCAGTAGCTTCCATCGCCTATCCGGGGTTGAGCCCTGGGATTTGACAGCGGACTTAAGGAGCCACCTATAGACGCTTTACGCCCAATCATTCCGGATAACGCTTGCATCCCCTGTCTTACAGCCGCTGCTGTTGGCACAGAGTTAGCCGATGCTTATTCCTCAGATACCGTCACTGCTTTAGAGAAGAAGTTTACGACCCGTGGGCCTTCTGCCTCCACGCGGCATTGCTCCGTCAGGCTTTCGCCCATTGCGGAAGATTCCCCACTGCTGCCTCCCGTAGAAGTAAGGACCGTGTCTCAGTCCCAGTGTGGCTGATCATCCTCTCAGACCAGCTACTAATCATTACCTTGGTAAGCCATTGCCTCACCAACAAGCTAATCAGACGCAAGCCCCTCCTTGGGCGGATCCCTCCCTTTTTCTCCTCAGCGTATGGGGTATTAGCAACCGTTTCCAGCCGTTGTACCCCTCCCAGGGGCAGGTTCTTACGCGTTACTCACCCGTCCGCCACTGGAAACACCACGAGGATGCCTCCCGTCCGACTTGCATGTGTTAGGCATGCCGCCAACGTTCATCCTGCGCACGCCAGGATCAAACTCTCCACGAGATAAGTAGTTCTACCACTTATAACTTATTTAGACATAGAGAAAGCTGAATGGAAGTTGTTTCTTACTTCTAGTTCTAGGCACAATCTGGATTTCTTCGCCTCATATCTTGAAGCTCACTCGGAGTGTATCCCTACTGGCAAGTTATGTCAATCCCA